>NC_072734.1:127943534-128135800 GCF_026930045.1 Uloborus diversus | reverse complement strand
AAATCTAGTCAAAATTATTTTAAATGATTATATGATTTTAAATTTATGAATGCTTAAGCATTTGTAGCTGTGGTGAATTTAAAAAATTCAGATTGTTTATTTATAAACAAAATTGTTTAATATTTTTATGTAAATAAAATCACTTCTTTGTTTTTTTGCGTAGGGTTTTATTTTCCTCAATGCAAAATTGGTTTTGTGTTACTTGTTACATAAAACTGACAAACATATAAAATAAGACTTTAATTTAATAATGAACTATAAATAATAAGCTGGGGAATTATATCTGCTATTTCTAAAACTATAAAAATTTACTTTTTGCATAATACTATGCCATAAGTAAATGATTGCTGCATTAAATTTAAAACAGAATTTGCTTCTGTTCTGTTTGAAAAAGCCACAAATGGAGAGGCATTTGTAGCTTTTTCAAACATTTATTTTACTCCCTAGAATGAACATCATGACACTTACAATATTTTCAGCAGTAAGTCTAATTGCTTTACATAACATGTTATAAGTGGGCTGATAATAATGGTCCAATTGTAACCTGATGACGGGTTGCTATGCCACAGGAAATTCAAAAATCAATATATAAAAAAAACAGGGAAAATCCAGGGAATTTTCATAAATGAAATAGAGAATGGTAATTTTACTTTTTTTTTTTTTTTTTTTTTTTTGCACTTTTTAAATTAAATATTAAGATGTCGATCATAAAAGCAAAAATTATTTACCATTTTATTTGACACCTTGACTTTTGTGCTAATTTAATTCAGAGGGCATAAAATTAGTCCTCAATATTCATTGTTCTGTTTAACTTTTGTTCTTTTGAGACTAAAGTAATGAATGGTTACAAGAAAGTTTTTTTTTTTTTTTTTTCTCTTGTATAAAAAGTTAAAGATATTAATATCACCATGTTATTATTTCAGTAAAAAATTCTAATTTGAAGCTATCAGGACATTAATGTTCTGTTTTAAATATCAGTATATGCTTGTTTGTAATGTTGCATACAGGGAAAACACAGGCATTTTTTTCCCCAACTTGAGTGGCAACCCTGTGATGCACTAGAATCAATATATTTAACCTCCCTGGAATTTTTTACATTTACCTACATCAAAAATAAGGCTATTTATCCTGATGTAGATTAACTAAAGCAGAGAATTTTATTTGCTATTGTATAGCTACTCAAATGCTTGGAACAAAAACAAGTGTCACTAATGAGCAACTAAAGAATCATATTTATATCTAGTACCTTTTGTAGCTATGATTAAGTAACTTTATTGTAATCTAGAATTTTTCCATTTGATTTGTAAAATGTCAACCATTCTTGGACACACTATGTTTCAGATTCCCAAGTGCAAAACGACTATAGATAGTATCAACCCATAGTCCAGTCATATTAGACATTAAAATCGCAAAGTGCGCTGTAGTTCTGATTTTTTAATATGTTGTTTGGGTCAGTTAGTCTAGTATAAATCTAAATTTGCAGATTTCAAAAACCTGTGCTCGCCGCGAAATTTTCGGACTTTTTTTAGTTTTTCCTTTATAACTCCTAAACTCTCCAACTTTTGATGCTAAATATGCATACCCATTTTAAAGCGCATTACATTTTGAACATTTTAAGCTCAAGTAGCGTCCTGTACGAACAATAGTTTAGGAGATATCATATTTCAAAAGTTGGCCAATTTTGGCGAAAAATGAAAAAATTATGCTTAGATCACATTCCACGCCAAATATGAACATGAATTCCCACTTAAATTGAAAAAAAACTCGATACACTGTTACAGTACATATAATTGGCTTTCATTTAAGACAAAAACTGTTGGGCTTAAAAGCCTTTATTCAGTATCTTGGAGCGCTTTTAATTTAATTACAAATGTTAAAGTATTTTTTTGAAACTTACCTCCGATATGTTTTTGCCACTCCGCGTCTTGTGTCCCAGCGGCGGATAACTGAAATTGATTCGGGCATGATCGTGCAACATCGGAATCATCCTATGACGTAACACCCGATGGTTGAGATGTTTTTGGCTACTTTGAGCCGAAAAAACGAATAGAAAGATTGTTAAATCACTCAATCAGGAATAGTTGAGATGTATATCTCCAATGCAAAGTAGGGTGTGTCATGGGATGACGTATCGCGGTCATAGAACGTATAAATAGGTTGATTGAAATATTTTCAGGGTATAACTTTGATATACACCCCCAAAAATTACGCGCCAAATCTGGCATTCCCTACGGACTTTTTAGGGTTGCTGTTCCTTATTTTGGTGTTGCCAATTTAGGTTTTTTCAGCTTTTAGGTTTTTGCTGTTGCCAAATTTAGTATTTTCATGTATTTTGAACCATTTTTTGAGTTTTTTTTAAAGTTTTGTGGCAAAAATTTTTGTGGCAACAAAGTTTTGTGTCAACAAAAACAAAAAAAGTCGCCAAATTTCCGATTTGGGGGGGTATATCAAAGTAGTTCCATTTTCAGTGCTCACTTTTTGTTTGTGTTTACTCCCCATTGGCATCTTGCCATTTTTTGTTGACCAATCAGGGATTGGTCTTTGAAGGTTTGGCAACCGCGCTAGGTTGTTGATTGAAGTTGCGGCGCGCTCGAGCCGTTGATGATGCAACGTTTTTGAATTCAAGCTGGGCTTGAGATAAGTTTGATTCAGTGTTAATTGTTGTTCAAGAATGTTCTAAATTACTCCAGTATATGGAGGGAAAAATGTCAACATTGCTGAAGAGGTTCGCAGGAGATGGAGTTCATTGCAATTAGGCCTAACACTTAAACTTGGCCAATACCTGGATTGATTTACCGGTGCTCCTGTGGTGGTGTGGGACTGTCATCAGTTTGAAATCATCGATGTCCTTCAGAGTGACCTTCATGATTGGATTTCCTAGACGTTCCTACCAGAGTTCCAGAAAGTTCCGGTGTGATTCCTGTGGATGCACAAGTTTGCTTTCCGGTATTTGAAGAGGTTCTTCTAGAACTAAGCAAGCCTATCGGCCGGTGCATGATGGAACAGTTTTCTTCGATTACACTTGGTCAAGAAGTCTTCAGCAATGTAAACATGCGCATTAGCGCAGGAAGGTGACATTTTACAATTTCTTCTAAAATGTTTTCGCGTTTTTTCTAAAAGTGTTTATTTAATAATTTAACTTTGAAATTTCTGTGATTATTGGGGGGTTTTGTACACTCTAAATTATTTTTGGTATTTAACAAATGTTTATTGTTGTATACTGTGATATTTTAATAAATGTTATTTATTTAAAATTACTTTGAGTATGTTTTATTTCTTACTGGCAGACTGCACGGCTTTTTGATGTTGGGGTTCTGTAAACCTTTTATTTAGTTCTATGAACTTAAGGTAAAGACACATTTCCCAACAAGTGGTAGCAGAGTGCGTGGTTTGGTCTGCCCGTGGGAAATAAAATATTTTTTGATAATGGATAAAAATTATAGAAATATAGAAAAGTTGGGATCCCATAATTGGGCCACCTGGTCCAGAGATATTAAGATGGTCCTTATTGAAAGAGACCTATGGGAAGTAACCCAAAAGAAATTAGAGGGGGAAAACATTCCTGCACTTGACCGGAAGAAATGTGGTCAAGCTTTGGCAATACTTTATTTAAACTTAGAAGGCGACGTAAAAAGGCTGATAGACGATATAGAAGACCCAAGCGAAGCTTGGAATACACTGAAAGGTAATTTTGAACCCCCATCTCTGGCCAGGATGGCGACATTGTGGGAGTCCTACTTTTCATGTAAACTAAATGAAAACGAATCAATTGGGTTATTCGCTGCCAGGTTGGGGGGAATCCATAAACAACTTGTTGATAATGGTTATGTAATGGAAGAAAAGATTCGGACTTTTCAATTGATTAGGTATCTGCCCTCCAACTTTGACAGTATTGTCCAGGCTATTTACCGGTGGGACGCAAGTATGTTTACCTTCTCCAAAGTAAAAGATGAGTTATTAGCCGAGGAGGGTAGAATCAAATATTTGACTAAAGAACCTGATACATCAAATTCGGCAATGAATGTTATTTCTAAACCCAACAGACACGGAGTGGCAAATGAAAGGAGTAAACCTTTTTTTAAAAACAAAATTTGTCATTATTGTAAGAAAAAGGGTCATATTGCCTCGCGGTGTTGGAGCAGGAATAAAGATAGTCAAAATAAAAATGTAAATAATAAATCTAAATCAGACGCTCAAGCTGCTGGCATGTTTTGTTCAGTGGAAGAATCTGACGAAATCTCGGCTAACTCTACTATTCCTAAATGTGAAAATTCCTGGCTTTTTGATTCAGGAAGTACGGCGCATTTTTGCCGGGACAAAAATTTGTTCACAGAATTAAAGCCTGTTCAAAATACCAAAATGGAGGTGGCAGTTGGTAATATTAAAAGTAAAGTAGAAGGAATAGGTAGGGTAATTTTCAAAATTGAGTCAGATAGGAAACTGATAACAATAACTTTAAATGATGTATTCTATGCTCCAACATTGCGCCGCAATTTACTTTCCGGATCATGTATTGACCGACAAGGTTTTAAAATAAGATGGTATCCGGGTAAAATTTGTGTCTTTAATAAAGAAAATGTTAAATTGTTTACTGCAGTATTAATTAATAAACTTTATTATGTTAAACCAAGTTTTTATGTAAATTGTGAAAATACCAATTATGTTGATACCCCTACTGTTAAGAATCACTTTGAAAGGGCCAATGCTGTGAATGTAGATATGGAGCTGTGGCATAAACGTTTTGCTCATACAAATATGGACACTATCAATTTAACAAGTAAGTTAGGAGCCACCCAAGGTCTTGAAATTAAAAGGGGGCCCAGATTTGAATGTGAACCTTGTAAATTGGGTAAAAAAAGAAAATGCTCTTTTAGGTCTGTTCCTGAGCGTCGGTCACAAGTTCCTCTTGATCTAATTCACATGGATCTGGCCTGTCCTTTTCAGACTGAATCCTTAGGGGGAAAAAGATACATTTATTGTTTAATTGATGATTTTTCTCGCAAATCTTTCGTATTTTTCTTAAAGAGTAAAGACGAGGCATTCAATGTTTTTTTTAATTTTCAGAAAAGAAATGAGAGGTTTCTTGATAGGAAAATTAAAGCTGTTCGTTCCGACAACGGGAGAGAATTCGTTAATGATAAATTTGAAAGTTATCTCACTAGCCAGGGGATAAAAATTGAGAGGACTAACACTTATACGCCTCAGCAAAATGGCGTTGTGGAGAGGTATAATCTCACGATTATGAATGGTGTTAGAGCAATGTTAAGAGATTCCGGGCTAGGAGAGGAATTTTGGGCAGAAGCAGCTATGTGCTTTAATTGCGTAAGAAACAGGACTGTAGTCGGAAATGAAAAGAAAACCCCTTTTGAGCTTTTTTGTGGGAATAAGCCTTCTGTTAGACATTTGAAAGTATTTGGCTGTTTAGCCTACATAGGATT
Organism: Uloborus diversus; assembly: GCF_026930045.1. Classification (NCBI taxonomy): domain Eukaryota; kingdom Metazoa; phylum Arthropoda; class Arachnida; order Araneae; family Uloboridae; genus Uloborus; species Uloborus diversus. The sequence goes on along the minus strand of NC_072734.1, from coordinate 128,130,362 downwards.
ACCAAAGTCTAAATTAAGGAAATTAGATATGAGAGCTAAAAAGGGGATAATGGTGGGATATGCCATTCGGACTCGAGGATACCGGATTTGGGATCCTAACACCAGAACTATAACAGAAACCATGAATGTTAACTTTAATGAGAATGTCAAATGGGGGGAATCGTTAAATAGATCCAAATCAGAAAGAAATTTTAATTTTATCAAACCTATAAGTGAAATTGAGCTGGATCAAAGAATTAAGGACAGTACTCAGGGAACTCCTTGTAATAAGGTTAAATGGATTAGGGAAGTGAAGAAGAGAAAAACGGGGAAGAAAAAAGATATCTATTATTACACAATTGCGGGGAATAAGAAAGTTCGATTGAGATCCCCAAAGGAAGTATTAAAATATTGTGATGACCACAAAATAGAATATGACCCCAAATTTTTTGACTTTTCTTCCAAAAATCCTGTAAGTGGGGAAGTTTCTAATGGGGATCAACCCCAGGAAGAAATTGTTACTTCTGATGAAAGTGAGGAAGAAGTCCCTGAGGCTAGTTTGGTTGAAGTATTAATTCCCAATTCCTATAAACAATGTTTATCCACCCCCGAGCTGAAGAACTGGAGACTTGCTATGGAAGATGAACTAGAAGTCATCAAACAGAGAGGTGTGTGGGAACTTGTACCTCCACCTAAGAATCAGCCCATTCTGGGGAACCGGTGGGTGTATGATTTGAAGAAAAATGATCGTGATGAGATTGTAAGATATAAGGCAAGACTTGTTGCAGGCGGAAATCGCCAGATCCCTGGCGAGTCCTATTCTGAGGTCTTCAGCCCGGTGGTGGAATTTTCTTTAGTAAGACTATTTTTCACAATTTTTGTATCTTTATTAAAATGGTGTCATTTTCAAATTGATATAAAGAATGCATATTTATATGCTGACCTGGAAGAAAATATTTTTATGAGGCAGCCAGAAGGTTTTATAAGTAAAATTCATCCTAACTATGTATGTAAACTTAAGAAATCCTTATATGGACTACACCAGTCCGGGAGAAATTGGTTTCATGAAATTGATGGTGTTCTCCAGCGATTCCAATTTAAAAGAATAATAGGATGTAATTGTGTTTACGTGAGGAACAGTGAAATTTTCCTGTTAATATATGTGGATGATATTTTGATTTTTGCCAAGAATAAAAATTTAGTTAAAAATGTAATTGATGAAATTAAAACTGTATATGATATTAAAGAACTGGGGAAAACAAGAAAATTGTTGGGAATTGAATTTATTGAGAATGATGGTAAAATTTTCATTCACCAGATTTCTTATATTTCCAAAATTTTAAACCTTTTTTCTGAGTATAATGTGCCTATATCTACCCTTCCAATTTCAAGAGGTACGGTTTTGTCCAAGGATGATTGTCCTAAGACTGAGTACGAAATCAAAGAGATGGAGAAACTCCCGTACCGGAATTTGCTAGGGTGCTTGGCATACATTGCCGGAAAAACTCGTCCTGATATTTCATATGCAGTTAATATATTTTCACAATTCCAGGCTAATCCTGGTAAGAAACACTGGGATTTTCTTTTAAGATTATTAGGCTATTTGAAATACACCTGTAACTATAAATTTAATTTAAGTGCTATTAACAGTATCAGAATTAGAGGTTTTTCAGATTCTGATTATGCTGCAAATCGTGAGGATAGAGTATCAATGGGGGGTTCAATAGTTTGTATTGATAAAGTTCCGATAAGTTGGAGAACCTTTAAACACAAATGTGTCTCATTATCAACCATGGAAGCCGAATACATCTCATTGGGAGAAACGGCTAAAGAAATAGTTTGGTTGAAAAGAATAATTGATGAGATCAACAACTTAGGAATTGAAGGTTTTCAACTAAAAGAAACTGTAATTTTTTGTGATAACATTGCAACTATTGATTTTTCGAAATCCCCAATTGAAAACTCGAGAACTAAACACATAGATGTCAGATATCATTTTCTGAGAAATTTAATTGAACAAAAATTGTTTTCTATTGAATATGTTAGGACGAATGTAAACATAGCTGACATTTTCACGAAGCCATTATCTAAATATAGTCTAAACTCCTTATGCAGAATTATTTTTAATTGGGGGGGAGGAATGTAAAAAATAACTTTTTTCAAATTGTAAGCTCATGTGTATGTTTATATTGTATATAGTATTTAAATTGTTTCATGTATGTAATTAATAAAAAGTCTCCAAGAGGGGGGAACATGTTGGGCTTAAAAGCCTTTATTCAGTATCTTGGAGCGCTTTTAATTTAATTACAAATGTTAAAGTATTTTTTTGAAACTTACCTCCGATATGTTTTTGCCACTCCGCGTCTTGTGTCCCAGCGGCGGATAACTGAAATTGATTCGGGCATGATCGTGCAACATCGGAATCATCCTATGACGTAACACCCGATGGTTGAGATGTTTTTGGCAACTTTGAGCCGAAAAAACGAATAGAAAGATTGTTAAATCACTCAATCAGGAATAGTTGAGATGTATATCTCCAATGCAAAGTAGGGTGTGTCATGGGATGACGTATCGCGGTCATAGAACGTATAAATAGGTTGATTGAAATATTTTCAGTGCTCACTTTTTGTTTGTGTTTACTCCCCATTGGCATCTTGCCATTTTTTGTTGACCAATCAGGGATTGGTCTTTGAAGGTTTGGCAACCGTGCTAGGTTGTTGATTGAAGTTGCGGCGCGCTCGAGCCGTTGATGATGCAACGTTTTTGAATTCAAGCTGGGCTTGAGATAAGTTTGATTCAGTGTTAATTGTTGTTCAAGAATGTTCTAAATTACTCCAGTATATGGAGGGAAAAATGTCAACATTGCTGAAGAGGTTCGCAGGAGATGGAGTTCATTGCAATTAGGCCTAACACTTAAACTTGGCCAATACCTGGATTGATTTACCGGTGCTCCTGTGGTGGTGTGGGACTGTCATCAGTTTGAAATCATCGATGTCCTTCAGAGTGACCTTCATGATTGGATTTCCTAGACGTTCCTACCAGAGTTCCAGAAAGTTCCGGTGTGATTCCTGTGGATGCACAAGTTTGCTTTCCGGTATTTGAAGAGGTTCTTCTAGAACTAAGCAAGCCTATCGGCCGGTGCATGATGGAACAGTTTTCTTCGATTACACTTGGTCAAGAAGTCTTCAGCAATGTAAACATGCGCATTAGCGCAGGAAGGTGACATTTTACAATTTCTTCTAAAATGTTTTCGCGTTTTTTCTAAAAGTGTTTATTTAATAATTTAACTTTGAAATTTCTGTGATTATTGGGGGGTTTTGTACACTCTAAATTATTTTTGGTATTTAACAAATGTTTATTGTTGTATACTGTGATATTTTAATAAATGTTATTTATTTAAAATTACTTTGAGTATGTTTTATTTCTTACTGGCAGACTGCACGGCTTTTTGATGTTGGGGTTCTGTAAACCTTTTATTTAGTTCTATGAACTTAAGGTAAAGACACATTTCCCAACAAAAACAAAGTTTAGCTTCAATAGTTGTTTTACAATTGCAAAACAAACAAATAATCGAAAAATTCGATTTTTGAAGAAATGAGACAAAACACTTTTCAAGACAATATGGAAGATCCTATTCTAAAAAAGGAGGGTAAAGAATGATATAGTAAGACTCTAATGTGTGCTTATATAAGTTATGTGTGCTGGCAAAACAGGGCAGTTATAAAAAAATTAAATGTGCCAACAGTTAACATCCCTATGCATAGGTAATGCAAACAATCCTTCTCCTACTTATCTATGCCATTCACATTGATGAATTTTCGGCCGTATTTCGTTTTTCGACTGGAAAGTTATCTACCGAGTTTGATTTTAAATAGATAATGTTTTTGAACAAAAGACTTTCAGTGCAAAACACTTCCCATGAGAATAAGAGAGATATCGTCAAAAGAAAAAACAGAATGATTTCAAAAGGGTAAAACTATTTACACGTTATCTTTATCATTAAAACATATCTTAAAAGTTATCTACAATTAATGTCTTCGTTTTTATAGTGTATTTGATGAGTACGATCATACTCCCGAACTGAAAAAAAGAAGGTAGTGATAGACGATTTTTTCCGCTCAGAATAGCAAAGATGTTGTGGGCAGTCCTTTCAAATGGCTGATTGCACAAAGCTGAGCAACAACAGCATGCTCCCATATATCAATTCTTGCACTAAAATGAGAGAAATCTAAAAAGAATGGGTGAGGCTGAATGGTTTAATGTAGTGATTGACTACACGAACCAATCTCGTAACTTATGTTGGTCTTCGACCAACTCCGCTCTGAGGCATACTTCTCCTCTGCCAACCTTTTGTTTACTTTTCGGTGCCTGCGATACGAATGGAATGAAGCTAACCTTTTGGTTGAAGACTAACAAAGATGGTGCACAGTTGCATTACATGCTGCTTTGAGGAACAGGTGGAACTAAATACTGTCGCAGGATATCGGCGGATGCCTCATTTCCATACAGAGTAACCAGCTCACATCTCAACAACTTCTGCTAAAACTTCGGAACTCACTTCAAAAAGGAAAGCTATGATGGCCTAGTCAACCTTATACCAGTTCGTTTGAAAATCAATGCACAATTTTGTTTTTCTTAGCCAGATATGGGAAGATGTGGTATCGCATCCACTAGCTCTGGGTGAAGCAAAAGTACGAATCCAAGAGTTATTCCACCTTTTATTGGTTGGAAAATAAATTATAAAGCTGAATACAAATCAACTGGACCTAGGCACTTTTCCGATAGTTGTTTGAGATAAAAACAGCAAAAAAAAAACTAGATTTACATCCTTTTTATCATTGATCACGATCTGTTAAGAGGTAAATTTTTTCGATGACTGTTTGAATAATGTTTCAATCAGTTTCTCTAGTTGTTTTCTTCAATGCCCTCAAGGCTAAGCCTAGTGAGCAACTCGTTATTGAGGTGTCATTTATTACACAATTTGGAAGAGCGTTTCCTCAGGAGCATTCTGATGTTGAGCAGTCGAAAGTAGTCATATTGCGCTAGCGTGCAGTCGTTCTGATGTATCTGAAGACTAAAAACGTCCCAGAGTCATTCCAGTTCTCCAGTAAAGTTTAACATGAACATAATTCATTTAACTCGCCGAAAAGCACACAGCGGAATTGTTTAATAAGTTACACTTAGGGATTAGTTCTTTCAGGCTCTCCTTTAGTTTTATTAGAAGCAGTTCATTCATTACACAAGTATGCTCAGGAACTGGGCAAAAATTTATTGATTCGAAAAGCCGTGAAGTTTCTTCCAGTGTACATAAAAATCCTTTGAATTCATTCCGTTTTTCACATCTCTTGTAAATAAAGGCGAGTATTTTTTTGCATAGAAATCAAGACTTACTAAGTAAAAAAATGGAAGCATTTTGGTTTATGTTTTAGGTGCATTCCTATTTTTCATACTTTCTGCTTGAATGATTTTTCAATAAGTATAAATCTTCGAAAATATTGCACCTAATGTGTACAGGGGGTACACTTTTCATTCTAGGTTTCCCGCTGAAGGTTTACGTTTCATATGATGAACCTGGACAGTTTCATTTGCTTTTGCAAAAAGAATGAATGAACTTTCTCATTTTAATTTTTTTTATTCTTTGTTTCTCTGCTCGTCGGTCTTCGGATAATTGAATCTCATTACAAATTCGTCTGACACCAAAATTATTCTCTATTCAAAATAAAATTTGGTAAGTAACTTTCCAGTCGAAAAATGAAATAATGCTGAAACTTTATCAATGTTAAAAGCATAGATAAGTAGGGGAAGGAATGTTTGCGGTACCTGCATAGGACTGTCAACTATTGGCCCATTTAATTTTTTTTTTATAACTGCTCTCGCCAGTACACATAACTTATGTAAGCAAACATTAGAGTCTTATTATATCATTCTTTGCCCCCTTTTTTTCGAATAGGATCGTCCATATTGTCTTGAAAAGTGTTTTGTCTCATTTCTTCTAAAATCGAATTTTCTGATTATTCGTCTGTTTTGTGATTGTGAAAGAACTATTGAAGCTACAGACTTTCTTTTTGGCTTAAATGAAAGCCAATTAAATTTTCTGTGACGGTATAGCCAGTTTTTTTTTTAATTAGAGTGAAAATTCATGTCCATATTTGGTGTGAAATGTGATCAAAGCAAATTTTTTTATTTTTCCCCAAAAATGGCCAATCTTTGAAGTACGATAGCTCCTAAACTATTGGTCGTACAGAACACCATTTGAGCTTAAATTGTTCAAAACGTAATGTGCTTTGAAATAGGTATGCACATTTACAGTCAAAAGTTGGATAGTTTGGGAGTTATAAAAGAAAAACTAAAAAAAGTCCGAAAATTTCGGAGTTTTTCGCTAATTATGCAGCGAGCACAGGTTTTTGAAAACTGCAAACTTAGATTTACACTACCCTAACTGACCCAAACAACCTATTAAAAAACTAGAACTACATTGTGCTTTGCGATTTTAGCCCTTTTTTTTTGTATAACTAGAGGACTCAACAAACGTTGTTCTGTTCAAACTTTGTAAATTGAAAAGTTGAAAAATTTCAGTGAACTATTATGTGTCTGAACCGTTTTGTTAAAAAAATTAAGTGAAAAGAAAATGTTTTAAGCTGCTTGATGTCAGAATGCGTATATTTATTACAACATGATTTATCTAATGTCCACTGAGCAGTTGTTTTATTAATTATTTTTTCTCCCGTACTTGATGGTTTGTTCCTTCAGCATTACTCAAAGGATAAAAATCTTTTTCAGATACTAAGTGTAAAAAACTAACTACCCATCAAGAACAAACAGGAAATCCAGCTGCAACATCCCCCTTATGAAAAAGAATAAAACAATCGAAAGAATATCTTTTCATAAAATTATAAAGGTAAAAACAGTTCTTTGAATAAATGAAAATCACTCACCCTCCCCCCCCCCCCCCATGTAAAATAAACACATTCTTCAACTTAAATGACTAAACACTCTTTAAAAACGAAAAATAATTCTTTGCAATTTGAAATATTTCGCCAAATAAACAAAAACAACAATAAATTACCTTAACGATAGCTTTAAAATAAAAAAATGATCACACAACTCGATTGTTTATAGCCAAAGTTGCCAAGCCACCAGGTTACTGTAACCCAGCCGATCCGTGAGCGAAGCTATTTCCGACCGATTAGAGGTCCTATCTTTTGAACGAAAACTTTTAAAACTTCATACACTCCTGTTAGTGAAAATTGCAACACAATGAGGGAAGCATCATAGTTGAATGAAATTTAATACACAGTTGAAAGGTAATGGTAAAAATAAATGATTACATTTTCAAACCAAACAAACAAAAAAAAGAGAAGTATTTTGTGTGGCCACTACGAGCTGCAATAAGAGCTGCTAGACAACTCGGCATTGAGTGAAACAAAGTTTGAATATCTGCCTGCAGAAGAATATTCCATATTGTTTGTATGTGCAACCAAAGTTCGTCTTTCGAAGCAACAGGACGAGGATCACGATCGAGATGCCGCCCAATGAAATCCCACACATGTTCAATCGGTGCCATGTCTGGGGAATATGCAGGCCAAGGAAGTTGTACCTGCTGCGAATCAAGGTAGGATTTGACAGTCCTGGTGACATGTGGACGGACATTATCCTGCTGGAATACAGCACCTGGCAATCGTTGCAGGAAAGGAATAGCTTGGGGCTGTAAAACTTCATTTGTGTATCGGGTACTGTTCAAATTGCCCACAATTCATAGCAATTGTTATCGTCCATGATATGCTATGGCACCCCAACCATACCTCCAGGTGTTCGTTAAGTGTGGCATTCGATAATGTACTCCGGAATGTGCCGTTCACTGGCATAGCACTTGACACGAAATCGGCCATCATGGTGCCACAAATTGAAGTGGGATTTGTCAGAAAAGACGACCTGCTGCCAATCAGCACGCCAGCTCCTATGCACATTGGCCCATAGTAGCCGCAGGCGGCGATGGTTTTGCGTGAGAGGCATCCTGTATAAAGGAATCCTTGCATGCAGTCCACACTGCAGCAGACGTCTCCGAATTGATAAAGCACACAATGAAACACCTGTAGCTGTTGACCACTGTGCTGCCATCTGTTTAGAAGAAGCTGTGCGGTCCGTCAGCGCCATACGCACCAGGTGTCTGTCATCGCTAGCTGACATCACATTTCGGGATCCACTCCCAGGTTTACAAGCTGCCCAACCCTCGTCTGTTCACTGCTTCCAAACACGCATGATTGTGTTGCTGTTACGCTGCACACGAGCCGCTACTGCAGGATAAGACAATCCAGCTTCACGAAGGGCGACAATTCTGCCTCGTTCAAACTCCGAAATTTGCTCAAATTTCGCTTTCTTTCGTCGAAGAGGCATAGTAAAGATCAATTAACGTTTACTCTAGCATATAACCACCGATAATCATACACACCTCGCTACAGCCGTCTATTTATATTCAGTTCGATCCGCCGTTCAGAGGCCGCTGCTCAGCATACACATGCGCAACTGGTCTGCAATTCTAATCATTTGCATATCATGCCCTACTTTACATTTCCTGCAATTTTCAGCTCACTCGCGTACGTCCTTCGTGGCGTTGCAATTTTCACAATCAGGATTGTATATTGCTTAGTTTCTTCTTTTCAAAAAAAGATAACGATCTGCCACTGCACTGATCTTTTGTGCACAGAACTACTCAGTTGTAATTCATCTGGACAAAAATAAATTTTGTTTCGTCTTTAAATTCCATCATCTTTTCCTTTAATAATGTACTGATTAGTTTCATAATCCCTAAAATATTCTTGACATTGGTGCCAAAACTCGGATGAATTTGAGCCAAAAAACCAATGTTGCTAAGTATGGTACTTTCTGATCATTTGGTTAGGAAAACCTAAAGCACCGATCCGGTCACATGGTTCTACTACGACGACAGAACACACATTTTGCGTGAACTTTCCAGTACCTACTATACTTTAAAATATATCATGGGACCTAAAATCGTTGCTTTTAAGAGAAATGAAGGATTCAATGAATGATTCACACTCTCTCTCTATGTTTTATCCATTCTCAATTGACATATCACAGTAGGAAATTTCATTACAAAAAAATAGAGCTGGCTTTCTTATTGTCCTTTGGCTACGAGTTAAATATTTATTTCAGTTCTCGCTCAACAATAGGTTTAAATAAATATTAATCATTTGGGAGATATAACCATCCAAAGCTTAAATTAATTAATTAACAAAATCATTTCCAATTCAATTCATCGTGCTTCTAAACCATTCTCTACACAACTTAATTACACATAAAAAAAATTTGACAAAAATCGCTCCAGCTGTTTAAAAGCCTTATGGTTACAAACGTCCGCACAGAAAAAATATATATATTAACTTACCGGCGGTTTTGCACGTCTTATCACGCCGTAGCAAGATCACGTCGCTAGCGTTTTACACGTATTTTTCTGACACTAAATTTTCATTGTCAAACGGTCCAAGGCGTAGAATCCTGCGTTTCCTTTCCCCTCTCCTGAGAGCGGCACCCCGGAGCGCAGGGGCCCACCTTCTGTATTCACACATGCAAACAATACCCTTTCATCAGGTTGGGGGTTTCAAGGTTCAGTGCATCCTTCTTATCAACGCAAAGATTTCTAAGCAAACCTCCTTGATATTTATTGTAAGCATCTGCTAAAAGCAAAACTTGATTCCAAGAATGAAATATCCACTTCTCTTTCTTCTAAGCTTAAAATTTACATTTAATTAATGATTGTGATGTAAATGGATGCAACATAATTTAATCGACGACAATGACATTCAATTACATTTCAAATAAATTAATAAATAAAAGCCGTGAGATTTTAAATTGAAAGAAAACAAACTAAGTATCCTTTTGGAAATAAATTTATAGCTACGGCTTTATTCGCTACTAACATATAATTTAGGAACTTTAAGTGTTATAAAATCACAATGCTGTAAAGAAAACCAAAGAGTACACGTAAAAGATCAATTTTCAACTTTTATGTGCACTTACGTCGCGTTTTACGCACATTTAGGCAGATGTTGTACTCAAAACACATTATAAAAAATATAAAAAAAGGGATATTTTTTCAAATTTATTTACTCTAACTGATTGGCCTTGGGTTTTGGTCGCAAATTTCAATCATTAATATCAGAAACATTTTAAATTCACCGATTCTGTCTCATACTTCAGCTTATAATTATTTTAATCACAAAGAAAAACAAACATTTATCTCTTAGCATACAATTTCAATTCTGTATAAGTAAAAAAAAAAACTAAATAAACAATATATAGTAAGAGCAAAAATTTTGCACAAAACCAGGCAGCTATTGTGTTAACATTTATACAAAAAAAAAAAAAAAAAAAAAAATCAGTTGTTAGCAAAGAACAATAATAATATTTTTTTTATTGTTATTAAAAATGGAAAAGTATATGAAAATGAATAGTTTTCAAAAAAAAAAAAAAAAAATCAAAAATTGAATCGTTTGTAGCTTTTTCTTTTCAATAAAAAATAAAGAGCCTCGGAATTTTTTTCATTGAGAGGGGGAAGAAATTCAGAAGAATGGGACCTGACTCTTAGTAAAGGAAATTTCTATGGAGTTGCTTAAGATCTACAGTATTTTGTAGGAAGATGGAACTGGGGAAATGGTTAAGTGAGAATTTATAACTATTCTTTTATGTAAAAAAAGGAATAATAATAAATAGAGAAAAATAAATAGAAGTTTAAACCGTTTTATAATTAAAATAAAACTTCAGCAGAGCTTAACTATTTGTACTTTATTAAGCAACAAATCCAGAATTTTCATTGATCTCAATTTGCCCAAAGTCTGATATTTATCTCAAATCACTATTTAATCTGTGCGTTTGCTTGATACAAGTCATATGATCTTTCAATTCTTTGGAACAACTTAAGCAAAAATAATTATAAAACCTTGATTTTTATAGAAAAATCATCATAATTCATGCCTCATACTAATTAATAAACCTTTTACGGGGATGAAAATTCGTAAAATTATTTTAACAACTTTTTTGCTGCGACTTTTTTTTTACCACTATAATTTAAAAGTATTTCGTTTTTTACTATTTTTTGCTTTAATTGTGTTTTTATAACTTTGATTTGATACCTAGCTCGGTCACTTAGGTCTTAACTACTAGCAGGGGCACTCCGAAATAAAATGAGGGGGGGGGGGGAGGTGGATTCTCAAATTTTCGAATGAAGTTCTACTTTTTCCAAATGATAAACATGAGCATGCACATTATATCATACTTACATAACATCTAATGAGAAGCAACATTATGCATCATTAAAAACAATTTTTAAAATTTGAAAGAAGAATCTCAATGTTGTAATAGTGTTTCCACATTTTTCAAATGAGAATTTTTTGGGGAGGTTACACTGTCCTTCTGAGACCTCTCATCGAGGCGCCCCATACTAGATCCCATGTGATTATCAGTGTTTCTTTAATAATAGCTTTGTTAAATACGCCATAATTCAGTGAATGTTGGATATAGTATTTGTTTTCCGATTTTCAAACGGGATCCTAGACAGTCCCGATTTTCATTCAAAAATCCAGTGTCCCGGCCAGTTTACTTCACGTCTCGGTAAAATATAAGTTTCATTACAGATGACCAAAAAATATAAAAATAATTAACCGTGAAGGATTATTTAAAATAATAAATTTTTCATTTCTGTACCTCGTAGCCAGACTGACGTAAGTCCAAAAATTTGAATTTTCTGTTTATTACTGCTAGGGTTCGCCGATATATATCCGATATTTGTTCTGAAAATATCATGATATTTTGATGTTTTCGATATTTATTTTTCCAACTACGGTATTTTCAGTATAAAAATTATATTAATCATAGTAATATAGCTCATTTATTATTAAAAATACCCAAAAAGTTATGCACTATAGTTTTATGATGTATTATTACACATTAATATAACAAAATAATGTATTTTTTTATTCATAAAATTATTAGTAATGTAACAATTTTAATGCATATTAAAAGTACCTAATTAAATGTTAACCATTGGTTGGAACAAAAGAAAATGTCTTATGACTGTGCCCCTGACTGTTGCATATTGTTTTTTTTCTGAATCATATAACTGTGTAAAAGTAGCTAACAGAAGACGAGTAGAACAGCTAACGCTATATTAACTCTATTAAAATTGACTAAAATGTAAAATGGAATATTAGATATGAATAATTAAAGAAACCTTAATTTTAAGTCTGTATATTATAATAATAAATAAAGAGTGATTTGAGGATGTATTTACTATTTTGAAGACATTAGTTTGCGTTGATTGAAAATATCGGATATTTTACATATTTTCGAAAATTGCACTCACATGACATATTTTTTTCTCTCCTGTAAAGTAGCGTATGTGAATCACGTTAGTTTAGCTCTGAGGTACAGATTTGTAATTTATGACCTGTAAAATTACTATCGGATTAGCTTGTAAGGAATTTTACAAAAAGATTTAAAACAAAAAAGACTTTCTAAAAAAGTCCTAGCCAATGCAATAAACAAGTAAATATTGTTCAAAATTCAATTCCTCATTTCTTGCTGAAGTAACTTCAAAAGATTAACGTTTACAAAATAAATTGTTTAAATGTATCTGCTTGCGTCATGTATCATTTATTATTCCTGGTTTAGGCTGATAATTAGTAATCATTTATCCATAGCATTGAGAATAAACTACCTTCTAAAACACTCTGAAAACCAGACACTTTGAAATACCCACGGTGGGGGGGGGGGGGGTCCTGGTTGAACATTTCGGAAATAAAGCAAGCCTAGGTATACCGCTATTACGATCACTTAGTCTCAAATATGGCGAGATTCGAAACATAAAAATGCACAAATAAAGAAAAAAATATACATATACAAACATAGTATGTAAAAAGTATGCATAGATGTATAAATTTGCCGTGATTTTTCCCCCAGCGTTAAAAGAGAAACAACGAATTGCTATTGCGCGGAAGGGGGGAGGGAATTCCTTTATTGCTTTTTATTATTACGTATCATTTCAGGTTATGCAAAACATTACAATCATAACTAAATGCATTTAGCTATTTCATATTGAAATAACTTGTTCCAAATATTGTTTTATAAATGTTGAATATGAGTAGTTAAATTCAATAATAAAATATGTGAATAGTAATTTAGAGCAGTAGTAGGAGATAGCAATTCCAGAGATTTAAAATCTAGATTATTACTTCATAAATATTACAGAAAGTTGTGATTAGTAAAACACGACTGGCTGAAAGGAATTCAACTCGTTTGCTACACGTGTTGAGGGGAGAAATGGGCAGGACGGACCTTGGCAGCATGTCTGGAGGAGTTCCACTCTTCCCTGCGACACGTGTTGAAAAGAAAGGGGTTGAGCTTTGACAGCACGTCCTGGTCAAAAGGGATTAAGTGCTTTTTATCTCCTTCCGAAAGGGGGAGGAAATTTCAAGATAAAAAGTATTGACCATTTCGAGCAGATAGCCATGTTCCCAAGGTGACATTTTCCAGGTGAAATTCCGCTCGTATGTCAAACCGCCAGTGAGTTAAGATATGACTGGACTACCAATATTTATTTTAAAACTGAATGTTTACATACACATATCGCTCCACCTTACCACACTAATTAATGAAAATCCTTTTATCTTTTGTAGTTTAAAACCAAACAGTATAAAATAGCATTAATTTGAAAACTGGTTAGTACGCTCCGGGAAAACCTGGAATTGTCAGGGAAAATGAAACAGCTAAAAATGTCAGGGAATTTTCCAAATTTGCCCCCAATTTTTCTTTTTTTTTTCCAATTTTTTCCCAGAGAATTTTGTTTCATGAGATCTAATCTTCCTTTTTATCTATTTTTCCTAAATTGTAAAAATTTTGAGGTAAAATGAAACTGACAATTAAAAAAGTGCCGACCCAAAAAAACTTTCGCAGCCGCCATTTTTGACTCTCAATAGTTCTCAAGAAAATAATTCCTCGGTGGAATAGGAATTATGCACAAACTCAACAGGGAAGAGGACAAGTTACTGCTTCGGAAGCACAAGCCTGAAAATTGGGGGTGGGGGATCTGGGAAAATCGTTTTTTTTTTAATCGGAAAGTATTTTAAGATACGTGTGAAACGTAGTCGCCATTTTTGGTCACTCACAAGATAGAAGTTGACACGATCCTTAAATGCCTAAGTTTTCAAAAGCAAAGCATAATTGGATGTTTTCTTTAATTGCAAATTAATGAAAGTATCACAAAATGTGCTGAAAATTGTTTTATTATTATTATTATTTTAAATAATTTTCTTGAGAAATGAAAAATTTTGTTCTTAAAACTTAATCTTATCTTCATTGCATTGGATGCAATTTGTGCCAAAAACTTTTCAACTGCATTGTAGTTCCATGAAGATTTATTATTTTTAAATTGCTTTTATGCTATAAATTCAAAAAATTACTTCTTTTTTTTTGGGGGGGGGGGGGCGCAGCCGCCATATTTAGTTATTCCCAAGATGGAAGTACACAAGACTTTTTAAGTGCCCAAGTTCCCGAAAACGGCATTGGATGTTTATTGCTATGCAAAGTATTGAAAACAACGCAAAATGTGCCTTTTTTTTTTCGAATAATTTATTATTATTTTCTTGAAAAATGCAAAAATTTATCTTCAGAACATTTTTTTAATTCTAATTAGACCCTTATCTGCTAAAAACTGACTATTTCGTCTTAACTGTAGTTTTTTAAGGATTATTAATTATTTATAACTACTTTTATGCTACAAATTCAAAAATCTACTTATTATCTTAAGTTTTTATTTAGTCGCCATATTTGGTCGTTTGCATGATGGAAGTAGACGTAAACTTCCAAAAACAGAATTGGATGTTTATCTCTATGTAAACTATTGAAAGTAACATAAAATGTGCAACAAGTTATGAATTTTTAAAAATTAATTATTTTCTAGAAAAGAAAAATTTTAATGGAAGCATTCTTTAATAAGCGAAAGAAAAAAAAAGAATTATTGACATTGGCCTATAATTGGCGGATGTTGATTTTTGTTATTATGCATTTTCTGGTATGGCGAACGATGCAACAAGTTAATCATATTTATACTGAAAAATAGCTTTGTATTTTGCTCAATATGTTTTGTGTTACATACTAATATTGTGAATCAAAAGACCAAAAGCAGATGCTAAAAGTTTGCTGCACGACTACAGCAAAAGGCTAATATTACGCATGACACATGACATCGAAAAAAACGCTAAAATAAGTTGAAAGCACTTTGTTTTCAACAATTAGTAAACCAATTAAAACAATTTTGAACAAAGTGTTTAAAAAAACTTAAAATTTGGGAAAGAAAAAAAAATTCAAGATTTTTTTTTTAATCTAAGGAGAAAAGTTTCAGTTCTTCCACATTGCTACTTTAAACAATTTTAATTATTTTGAAAATATTGCTATTTAAACTAAATTTTGGATGAAGCGAGTAACCTGGAATTTTCTAAAAAAACAACCTGGAAAAGTCAGGGAATTTTTTTTAAACCACAAGTGTATGAACCCTGATATAAGTTTTTACCATTTTTCACACAGAAATGTCCTACATTGGCAATGATTGTATGGTTATGGAAGGATATTTAAATTATTATTTATTTATTTACTTGCTTTACCTAACAAGTTCTTAAATTTGAATACCTTGGCAGAAACCAAGATTAATTGAGGCAGTGAGAAGCAAAGGGAAAGCAAATTTTGGATAGTACAAATAATAAGGGAACCTCTCCTTTGCTTTGGTCCAGAGATGATGTTAGATCTGGTGGGTACTGTTAAACAGCACGATTAAAAAAAAAATCAATGAAATCCTACCGTAAAATGGTCCTACTACGGGCCACTTTTAGATGTTTTCAATGAAAATTCCGCATACATCTTTGATTTAGAAATGTGAGGACTTTAGGAATGTTTTTCGAATGAAACGTTTGAAAAAAATCTAAGTTGGAAAGAAGAGGAAGGGGAATTTTTCCCCCCGGGCCCATAGTTGTACCCTTATGGGGTACAACTATGAGCTACCTCATTATAACCTAGAAAACACATTGAAAACTTGATCTGCCCTATTGTTGTCTGAGACTACACGTTGTCCTATGATTGAAACTATGAAGAAGTTTTTTAGTCCATCATTTACCTTTTTTTTTTCAACTTTTTAAGACTTAATCATCACTTGTCTTCTGAAGTGATTCATAAAGTTCAACATGGTGAATATAGGTAATGTTCTATATTATCTGCCTTGGTTTTGACATAGAAACATTTGAAAACTAGAAAAATCTCACCAACTAAACGCTAGGTACCTATACCCAAACCTAAGGCTGATAGCTAAGAGGTGGGGTGTGTGCTCAGAAAAGGTACCTATACTTAGGTCTCAGACAATATGTAGATCTGACAAATTTTAAATAAGATCAAAAAAAAATTTTGAAAACTGAAATGCGAAATCACATTTCTTATTCCAAATCTCATCAAAATAAATTATTTTTTAAAATTATCTCAGTTTTTATTTGGTCCGGATTTCAGTCAGCGCCTTCTTCAAAAATTCCTATGAGTACGGCGATAGGGCGACCCCCAAAGTTTCTTCTGTTTTTTCTTGCCATTATTTACAATAAATAACACAAAATATGATGAAAGCATCCTCACAGAGAATAAAATGAAGCTCCAAGATACCAAAAGTCGTGAAAAATAGGTGTCCCATTGTTGTACCCCAACATTCCCATTTTCGATAAATGTTGAGAGCTTATGAAAACTATGAAACATTTTAAGTCAACAAGTGGCTTAATTCATAACTGACAAATTGGTAAAGCAAATCTGAACTTACCAGATTTTGAAAAACAGTTGAAGTGGTCTGCCCAAAGGAGACTTTTGGCTCTTCCATGAGTGAGTCGAATCAGGCACTAAGAACGACTAAGTTATCTAAGGTATACAAAAACAATGGCAATCTCTGATAAAGCGTCTTAAACTAATTAAATAGTTATACTACCTGGTGATTTTTTTTGGGGATCGTAAGTTGAAAAAAGAGGCCACTAGGAGAGCAAAATCATCACCACGGCAACAGTGGCCCATTGTTGCCCCCTTGGCACAAAGTTGTACCTTTTTACGGTACCTAGGATCTGAACTTAAAATGTGTTTTATAAGAAACTAAAAATTCCACTTTACATCCATTTGCTCCTCACTGCCTCAATTATTCATGCAATTTGCTGATTATTTTAAACACAGCTTTTATTTTATTTTTGGCAGGAATATTCCTTTAAAAAAAATTCTACTGAATGCAATTAATGTTTGTGTTGAGAATTACAACAAAAGAGTGTTAAAAAATGCAAAAGTTCATTTTTTATTTCAAATGTCAAGTATTTACATGATATACATTTTATAAGGAGTTGATAAAACTGCTGTAAAACATACCATTATTTAAAGATGCATTATCATACCAAGTTTTTCTGATTTTATATAAATCTTGTTATGTGACTATAAAACATATCAAACCATCAGGTTTTAATACCTGCTTTACAGACATTCCACTTGTCAATTTTACTTTTGAAAGAGAAAAATAAATTAGATTGTGTATGAACAAGACCTGATTTGCAGGCAGAGTATCTTTTTAGTACAGGCTAACTAGGCCCAGGTCAGGGGCCCCCAAATTTTTGCTCATTTAAAATCTAACTTATCTGAATGTACAAAAAGTGGTTGTTTCAACCATAAAATATTTTTTACAACTATTTAAGACTAAATAGAAATGTTATTTAAATAAAACTTCTTTTTTTAGTATTTTTTTTTCTGTTGTTTAGAATTGTATGAAAATACTGGGGGTCCAAAAATTTTACCCCGTTACTTTTTAATCCGGTCCTGTGTGTGAACATTGTAAAACGTGTTACATTCAAGTAAACTATTTAGTTCCATGTAAAGCTTAAACAAATCAGGGAATACTTTTAAGATAAAATTTGCTAAGAAACATCAATTGATTTTTGATGTTTACTAATAGAATTTGGGTTCAAAATTTTCTGCAAATGTGAGATGATTAAGTAGATAAATATGAGTATAATTTTTTTGTATGTGCATTGATATAAAATCAAAACGCAAATATCGGAATTTTTGGTAGTATTCTTCGGAGTGAAACGAGAATTAACTAATTTCTTCACAGCAAACCCAACATATTCTATATTTTTTTTTGTTGCAAAACAAAATAAAATACATTAAATTCACTTCTGTGAAATATACTGAACGTATTAATAAAAACATTTGGGGATTTGATATGTTTGTTACTGATGAAAAAAAAGCATAATTATGCAGAAAATAAAACTAAATGGTGTGCAAACATAAATTTTGATCTAGTAAAAGCTCATATATTGAAAGTGCAAAACACTAATGATCTGTCAATAATTTATAGTAACTCATAATGCATTAATTTATTTGATTTATTGTAGGACAAATTATAACATTCTAAGTGTAATTGAAAATTACCATTCATGATTAATTAGCAAACTTTGATTTTGTTTACAGAACCAATAATGTCAGCAAGTAGTGGAAATCCAATATTAAGCTAATCAAGAAAGAAAAGAAAAGAAAAAAAAAAAAAAGAAGTTTCTAAAATTAAAGAATGGTTCTTTGTTTAAAACTATTAATCAGACAAAAAAAAAAAAAAAAATTGAAATAGTGTTCAAGATTTTACAGTGTTTTCAAATAATGTGAAGTAAAAAAAAAAAGCATACAGAATATAAACTCTTAAAATCTAACTGTAAAATATAGCTCTATTATGACTTACATTATTTCCTATATAAATGAAATAATTATGAAGTTTCAGCACACAGTTTTCAGACACAATAATCAGCATATTCCGCACATTTCATTTGAATGTATCCAAAGTATTTCCAACTTCTATGGAACAAATGTTTTTCTTTTTTTTTTTCAGTGCCATACTTTTCATTTTCAATATTAATATGGCACATCACTAAGAATAGGTCCCAATGGTTCACAATTGTGTATTCTACGGATAGCTTCACTATAAAATTGAGAAACGTCCCCAAGCACTACAATTGAGGACAAAGAAAACATTTTTTTTATAAAAGAAGTTTTAAAAAATTATCAAAAAGGAGCCACATATAAAACATTGATAGTTAAATACTTTTAAAACAAAGATAACACAACTTCAAGGAGAATTATCACATAAAATCAGTTTGTTCTTGTGTAACTATTATCAAGAAGATTATATATATATATATATATGTATATAAAGTTAGGTTACAAAGCTTGCTAAATAATTATTTGTATTTAATTGTGTGTATCACTATTTTTGATTAATATACAGGTATTATTTTAAACAAAACAGAAATCAAATCACTTTTAACATTAATGCTTGAAAAACGAATAATTATATAATACAAAATTAAATTATTACAACCGGCTTTGTAAAAAATATAAAATTATATCTTAATTCTTAAAAAGTAGATAGGATTAAAATTGAAAATGGTCTCAGTTTCAAAAAAGCTTAGATTTAGCAGCATATCTGAAACAGATTTTTGAAGATTGGGAAAAACTTTTTCTTTAAAAAAATATTTCTATACAATCTATTTACTAACTGGAAACATAAATAAAGAAAAGGAAAAAAAAAACTGTTTTTAATAACTTCTTTTAAAAAATATTAACAAAAAAGAATTATTTATTTGAAAACAAAATCTACTTTTAATGTTTATTTAACGTTTTGTGTAGAAAAGCCAAGTTTATTAAGACAGTATAGATACATTTCCCCCCCTTTTGTGAACCCTGTATTAAAATATATATTATGCAAGAGGGAGAAAATCAACTCTAAAAATAGCCATGCTTCCCACTGGTGCATGCAGTTATTACATGCATGTTCTAGAGCTAAGAAAACACTCTCATCTTGACAAAATATAGATCATTGCAAATTTACACATCATAGAAAAGATATCTAGTAAATTTATGGCACATGTTGCAACATGCGAAGTGGAATGGAGAGCCTTGGTTAGTAGGGATGGAATGCCAAGTGTCTACATGGGGACGTTACTGAAGAGGTACGAGACAGATTCTCCGTTGTGAGTGCGGCGAATGGCTTCTGCCAGGATCATCGAGACATCGATGCACTGAAAAAAACACAAGATACCAGGATAGCACTAAGAATGAAATGCACTCCAAGATGCAGGAGCGAGAAAAATAAAACAAAAAAGTAAAAAGAAAAACAGGCAACCAAAAAGGCTAAAAATTCAAAACTTATTCAAAAAATATCAACTAGCATGCTATAAATTGCAAATAAAACCTTTTTTTCTCCTCTCTAGATTAAATAATCGAAATACTTCACAATTATTCATTTTGCAACATTCAACAACTCCTTTGCATTGATGTATCCAGCAATTTTGTATGAAAACTCTCACAATGGTTTAGTTTTAAATGTTCCAGAAGTGGTCATAATTACAGTCAAAGTAATGAGTAGAGTCAGGAAAGGCTGATATAGCCTAAACTCAAAGGCAAGAGTTTGGAGAAGTAGGTTTAAAAAACAATGGGGAAAAAACCTCTAAGTTGTGGGGAAAACCTAATAAGTTACCTCACAGTTGAATCAATATGGAAGGTACCGGTAGTTAAACTAAAATGTTGAACAAATTTATAAAATTGACATTCTTTTGTGAAAATAGATATTTCTTTTGTGAAATGAGCTGATTTTTATCAGTGAAAAAAAACTGAAGGCAGTAAAAATTACTGGTTACTTTCATCTATAAACTATACTTAGACAGGTATGGGTGAAGTAAGAAAAACAACGTTAAAAAAACACAATAAATTTAAAACAAATATGTTAACAAAAATTAAATCGATTTTTCAGTGCCAAAAAAGGATAATATGTAGTACAACTTTTGTTCCCCATTTTGGTGTGAGTCCCCCATCAGTTTCCTAATGCATGTAATTACAAATATACAGATAATTGGTGTTGTTATTACTAGTAAGCAAAAATAATTCCGTTTGATTATTTCAATTTATTTTTCACGCATCAAACTATTCAAAAAATTAAGTATGAGTATGTAAGCCACTACAGAAGCAAATAAAGATGGGAATAGCGCTATTAAAAATATCAATACAAAAAGAAAGATATATTTACATTCAAAATTTGGTTTCTAGTTAATACTAAGCTAAGTTTTGCGTGGGAATAGTAATGCAATTTTCCCATTTGATTACTATTTGTCTATCATTTACACTGTAATTGTTGAATAGTTACAGAAGCCATTTTTCTTTGGCTAATGTGATAAAAACATCAGAAAATAGTTGTTTTCCTTCATTGAAACAGCACATTTTAAGTGATACTGGCATACGCTTTCATAATTTCACCATCACAACACTCAAATTTATTTATTTATTTTATATAAACATTTTTAAAAACTGCATTTATTTATAACAGGGTGGCGACAGGAACTGTGAAAAAAAGTTCCCTGACTTTTCCCTGATTAAGTTCACCAAATTTCCCTGATTTACGTTACCAATAATAATTTTTTTCTTTCTTTGCTCTACTTGAAATCCATTGTATGTTTGTATAAAATGCAGTATTTTAAACGTTTTAAGTTTTGTAAAGTTATTGAACTAAAGATATATTTTAAAAAGATGCTACTTTTCTTAATAAAATGTTTAAAAAAACATATCAAGTCAATTTTTTTGGGTAAAAAACCCTACAAAACAGGATATTAAATTTTTCTACACGGAAAGATTAGAGATAATTAAAAAAAAAAAAAACTTTACTTCCAGAAACCACTTAGCATCAGAATTAAACTATTAAAATTACTCTTAAAAACATATGTGTATTTATGATAGAACTAAAGAGTAATTGAAATTATTTTGAACTAAGTTTTCAAACAGTATAATAATTGTTGCAAGAATAACAAGTAATAGTGAAAGAATAGAAGTAATGTAGTTATTCTTATATAACTAATTGAAATATTTATGCAAAACAGATGAAACCATTTGACGTGCATTCATAGGGAGTTTTTCTCTAATCAAGAACATAGGTTTTAATGAATGAATACAGCATTTTAACAATAAAAAAATTAAGATATTTTCTTAAGTACACAAGTTAACTCTATTTCAAATGATTTCAGTATGTAACGAAAAAAATCTTAGATTGCTTTTGTAATAAACAACTTTGAAATGCAAGAAAAAAAGAAGAAAAAAGCAATTAGTTAATTTTAAAATATATAAAAGAATACAACTTGGTTATAAAATTAAAGAATTACTTAAGTTTGAAGAAAAGAAAACCTTTATAATCTGCGGTGACAACAAATAGTATAACGGCAAAAACAAAGTTTTTTTTATTGAAAGTTCAATTTTAGCAATTAAATGAAAAACGCAAAGAAGTAATAACTTTTAAGCTTTTATAGTATTAATTCAAAAACCAAAGATTTCTTCTTGAAATCGTGATCACAGTAGGCTAATTACTTCGAGACAATTGAATAAAGGCAAAGGAGCTAAGGCATTAATGAAGGCTTCCTCTTTGCCTGTATGGTTGTTTATTTTATGTAGCATTGAAAGCGTAAAGGGAAGTTTCAAGCTAGGTAAAATAAACAACCTAACAGACACAGAAGCAATCTTAGGAAGTTCATACTGTAGTTAATAAGTAAGATTCAATACTTTAGACCTTGAGGAAAAAAGATGCACAAATATGCGGCAGTGTATAATCGCACCTCATTTTTATTTTACTTTTTTTTTTGAACAGATAATTGGCGGAAAGTGCGTAGGGAGTTAGAGCACTTAATTTTTTAAAGCAAAAAAAAATTTTTTTTTCTTCTTAAAATCAATTTTCCCTGATTTTTTGTAATTTTTTCAAAATTCCCTGATATTTCCCTGACTTTTCCCTGATTAATAAAGTTCCCTGACTTTTCCCTGATCTCCCTGATTTCCCTGATCTGTCGCCACCCTGTATAAATTTATTCATAAATTTATAATTAATAATTTTTAGTTTAGTCCCTACTTGTTAGCAGAAAATTATTATTCTTTGAGCAAAACATTATACCTATTTTATGACACAACAATTAATAGATTTTCAAATTAAATTTGCTTAGCTAAAAAGGTATTTTAAAGTAGTGCCTACTTTTCAAATCAAAATTTCTAATTAGAAAAACTTTTTTTTTATCCTTAGAAAAGTTAAGCAGTACTTCTTAGTTAAATTCAGTGATGTTGGTAAAATTTCTCATAATTGTTTTTGTAAAGCTAAGGATCAATAGTATTGCAAATAATCAGAAATTTAAATATTTCACGTATTTCTTCTTTCAGAATTCCCACATTGTTTTTTAATTACACCTAGAAATTGTTTTCACACAAATGATAAAAAACCAATAAACAGTTAAATAACAGAGATTTTAGAAATATGAATATTAGAATTAAATAAAATATTCTTGAAATTTACAGCAGGGAATATAATATAATTGTGTAACAATGACAAACAATATAGCAGTAATTGGAAAAAGAGAAGAATAAAAACTTAAAAAATAACCAGCTTATTGAAAATAGCATGCACAATAATTAAGAGCAGACCCATAAAATTCAAATATACAACCAGGTGAAAATTGTGCAAAACTTTGATATGCCATGTGTGTGATAAATAAAATACAACCAATAATGAGTAATCAATGTTCCAAAAAAATATTATGAAACAGTGAGCATTAAATAAGCACATTATTTTGCCATTAAATTAAACTAAAACTGCCCAAATGGATCATGCACATAAATGGTTGCTCATGGGAGAGCTCTAAAGGAATCAGTAAAAATATTCAAAGTAAATCTTTTAAAATGATTTTTTTTTCAGTAAGCCTTTAATATGAGCTTTAATTTACAAATATAAAGCAGAAATGACAGGAGCCAAAGCACACTAACCTGTATTTTGGGACACTCTTTCATATGTTGTTCTTGGGGAATAGTATTGGTGACCACAACTGCTTCAAAGCAGGCATTGTTTATTCGAGATATTGCAGGGCCAGAAAAAATACCATGAGTTAATATAGCATATACCTTGCATGCACCAGCTTCCATCAGTCTATAAAGTTAGACAAAAGTATACATTCACATTAGTTTTGAGAATTGCAAAACTAAACTACATAAAAAGTGAAAAAATGAAACTCAAACATTGAAGCAGATGTATGCAATACACCAGACAGCCCGGTCAGCACATCCAGAGACTGCAATTTCATTCTTATTAGAGCTCATCAGTCTGGATTACTGAATAACCGAGTTGGAGGCAGTATCATCAATTGAAACTAAGAGTACCTACAAGCTGATAGATAAACTGCTAAATAACCATGCTTTGCCTTCAATTCAAAAGTGAAAATCTCATTGAAGCTTAGAGCGCTACCAAACTAGCAGATAAAGTAAACTTATCTCACTAGGGAGTACCATAGTACAGTCCCGGTAGCAGAATCTGCGAGACATGCGTCGCAGATTTTTCAGCGGCCTGCAGACAATTTTACATAAGAACAAAAAGAAAGAAAGAATAAATAAGTTGACCGGAAAGTCGATGGATGCTTTCTGCATATCAGCTAGAAACATAGTCGCCATATTTGATCATTCACAAGATCAAAGTAGATAAGATGCTTAAGTGCCTAAGTTTTCAAAAACGAAGCAGTATTGGATGTTTTATTTAACAGCAAACTAATGAAAATAACCTAAAATGTGCAGCAAATTGTTTTTTTTTTCACGAGCATAAGCAATCACGATTGCTTATTGCTTTCATTTGACTGTCCTTGACATTACGGTTCCTTTTTCAGCTTGGACCAGGGCTGCAGCACCACCGTCCACCGGCGGCGGCGCGGCTGGTCCTGAGCACTGTCCCCCGGAATCCACTTTTGCTGGGCGGGTGGCGTCCATGTCCTACACACGCATGCTCATATACACTCCCCTACGTGCGCACGCCTTTACACACATACACACGCCTACATGCACACACATAACCACCCAGGAGGAGGGACATGCTTGGGGGGGGGGGGGGAGCCGTTTCTAGAAACAATAACTCTAATCAGTAGGGTCTTGTCGCAACTCGTGATTGCGAAAAACATAATTTGAACTCAAAGTTTTGGAATTCAAATTAGAATTTTTTTTTTTTCAATTTTTATTTTTTAAAGTAATTTTCTTGAGAAATGAAAAGTTTTAGATTTTAAATATCACCTTATCCTCATTGCTTTGGACGCAAAAGCGCTAAAAACTTTTCAACTAAAGTGTAATCTCATGAAGATTTTTATTTTCAAATTATTTTTTTCCAACAAATTCAAAAATTTATATCTTAATTTTCGGCGTAGTCGCCATGTTTGGTCATTCCCAAGATGTTGGTACTCAAGACTTGGTAAGTGCCTACATTTTCATAAGCATAATTGGATGTTTATTGCAATGCAAACTGCTGAAAATTATGCAAAATGCGCCATTTTTTCGGATAATTCTTAATTATTGTTTTAAAAAATGAAAAATTTTATCTTCAGAATGTTATCTTATCTTCATTGCTTTAGCGGCTAATGTGCTAAAAACTGACTATTGGATCTAAGTTGTAATTTTTTAAGGATTTCGAATTTTTTTCTACTTGTATGTTACAAATTCAAAAATGTATTTAGAATCATGTATTTTTCGCGTTGACGCCATGTTTGGTCATTTGCAAGATGGATATAAACGAGACTATTACTTTCTTAAGTTTCCAGAAACAGAATTTGATGTTTACCTCAATACAAACTATTGAAGATTACATATAATTAACAGTAAATCATGTTTCTTTTTAAATGATTTTCATAAAAAAAATGTGAATTATTACCTGCACAATTGTATTTGCTTTGGAAATTTTGCTACAAACTGAAACATTCATCTAAAATGCAGTTTCCTGCCAACTTCTCATTTACTAATTTTTTTATTGATTCATTTTCTGGAAAAAAAATTCAAAAAACCTATTTTAACTTAAATTTTCCACATTTAAATAAATATGTATATTGAATAATTGCTTTTCATAGTGCGCAGAGTTTTATTTATTTAAATGAAAATAGTGAAAACTGCCCCCCCCCCCATTTTTTTTTATACTTTGGCGACAGTGGTGACCACTAAGTTTTTCAGGTCTAGCGGCCACTGGCCAGTTGGAAAATTTCTGAGTCTTGACCCTTACTTGTGTATTTTATGAAAACTTCAAATGATTAAAATTGATAATAATGATGCAGGTTATTTTCAACTGCCCAAAATAGTGTCGCAGACTGGCTAGAAAGTTTCTGCTACTGGGAGTACAGTTCAGATTGTGCATTGAAGGCAAAGCTTGGGTATTTAGCAGTAAGTTTCCACCCATAGGTTAGGGCTAAGGCCAGCACTGCATGCAATATACCAGACAGCCTAGTCATCACATCCAGAGACTGCAGTTTCATTCTTATTAGAACTTATCAGTCTGGATTAGTGCAAAACCGAGCTGAAGGTAGAAACTATTAATCCAAACTGATGAGATCTAATAAGAACAAAACTGCAGTCTCTGGATGGGGATAACCGGGCTGTCTGCTATATTGCATGTAGTTCTGCCTTAGCCCTGGCTTAGCGGCAGTAACTTACTGCTAAACTGAAGCAAATATTTTCTAATTTAACAAGATGTGCAAGAATATTTTCTCAATTAAATTGATGGGTTGTGATTGTATGGAAAAATAGTGCAATTGTGAAGAGAATCAAATGCAGAAACATAAACCTGGTCACTTTAAAAGTATTTAGAATCTTAATGTTTTTCAATCTATCTAATTAATTAGCTTGGATAACATGTGATTGAGTTTAGTCAGAGATACAAGAGCCACTTTGATTTTAGTTGCATAAAAAATGTGGTTGCTCTAATCACATTATGATGAAAATCAACTGCATATAAATGTGTTTTTTATGCCAGATTTTTCCATCCAAACATGTGTGTTTTGATCATTCAAATTTCAACAAACATTTTAAAAATTGAAAAGTAGATCAAATAAGGCAAATTTAATTTTAACAGAATTTTCATGAAAAATCATCTTGTTCAGTAGGACTGGGGTTCTCAAACTTCTTTGATTCGTGACAAATGATGAATTAGAATTACCCCCCCCCCCCCCCTTGATGAATTAGAATTTCGATCTTCGAACCTTAGTCTATGTCTATTATTTAGGTAAGTGTGCTAAATTAGGCTACGTTAAGGTTCAAAACCTACAATCTTTCTCCTTTATGATTGAATTGCTTCAGTTTTTGCCTTTTTGCATATTTATCAGACACAAAAAAAACAAACTAAGAACGAAATAAAACCAAGTGAGTATTTAAGTTTCAATAGTTATTCTTTGCAGTTTTAGCAAAGAAAAGCAAGTTAGTCTTATTGGGAACTTAGGCCCTAATAAGAAAGACTCCGGACAAAAATAACTTCATGCAAAGTTGAAGACAATAATGCCAGAAAGTGATATCAAAATAAAACAAATTGAAGAGCCTGAAAAGTCAATATATTAAAACACATTTGATAATCTCAAAAACATTAACGAAAATTCCAAGGAAAGAAGAAAGATCAACTGTAATAAGCGAATAATCAATAGCTGATTATTCGCTATTTTCTGCTTTTCGTCACTCATGAGCACAGCTCCTGCATATCATGTGCTGTGCAGCATATGCAGCACATGATCATATCCCCACTTGATATCCCGTATCATATTATAAGAACATCGGATTGATAATAAGGATAACAATGGCCTTAACGATTTACAATATACTTTTTCTTGGTATGCAGCAATATTTATCTTTGCGTGAGTTTGTCAACTACATAAATTAGTCTACAATAACAATAAACAACTTTTTTTTTGTAATAGTAACCTACAGCAAACCATGTAGAAGCAAAACTTGCAGCAAAATGAGATCAGGAAGTTTTTACATCACTCTTCTTCAATAACTTTTGCTACACTTTTGCCTGGTAATTAAAAACTGCTTGCAGATAATGCTTCATCATGGTTGGGCTTTGATGGAGATGATATCACAATCCAGGGTATTTCACAAAATGCTACATTAAAAGGGGGTGAGGAAGGCCCTTATAGGTTTTTTTGACCTCATTTGGCTAACTCACCTAACATATACTATATTGATAATACAGACAATTCATGGTACCCCCGTTTGAGAAGCCCTGCATTATGAAAAAATAAAATACTAGCTGTACCCGCACGGTGATGCCTGAGCAAAAAATTTAAAGGAAGTTCTCTGAACAAATGAAAATTCCTCCACCCCCCTGAGATGTAAAATAACCATTCTTTAACCAAAATAAGTACACACCCTTTAAACGAAAGTTTTAAAAAACTTTGTAATTTCAAATACTTTGCCAAAAAATAAAACAGCTACTAAATTACATTTACAGTAACTCTAAAATAGAAAAATGATCCACCAACTATATTCTTTATCGCCAAACTCACAAGGGACCACACTGCTGTAACTCAGCTAATTAGAAAGCAAAGCAGATTTCTTTTTTTTTTTTTAATTTAATACATTTTGCCAAACAATTTTTAAATTTTATTAACAGTAGCATTCAAATGTAAAATATTCCCAAGAGCCTTTTGTTTATTGCCAAACTCATCAAGCGACCATGATATCGTAACCCAGTCAATTAGCACGAGAAGTGAACGTTAAACAATAATCCCCTCCCTCTTATCTTTCCCAAAGAAAAAAGAACATAATTAAAAAAAAAACACATTATATCTAGAGTAAAAGTAAAATCTTACTTCCCCATAGAAAAAAGAATTTAACTCAAATAAGTAGCACAATTTATATGAAATGATCATTCTGCGCACAATAGAAGAAAAAAGTTTCTAATTCAAATTCACATTCACGTGACAAATACAGCAAAGCAAAAAAAAAAAAAAAAAAAATTAAAATACACATATTTGATTTAACCTAAAAAAAAAAAAAAACAGTTAAATGTCCATAAACAAAAACGCTTGGAAAAAAGTAATATTTCAAGCAAAAAAATAAAAAAACATAGTAGCAAGAACAAGCTTTTCTAAATGCCAAAAAAAATAAAAAAAAAAAGTAAAGAACATATGCAGAAAAATATTTTTGGAGAAAAAGGGAAAAAAATCATGTGAGATGTTCGAAAATTGTTTTAAAATTTGTGGTCAGCATGGAAAAAAAAGGGGGGGGGGAGAAAAAAATCATATCTTTTATTGAATTAAAATGCACAAGAAACAAAACAAAAAGCGTCTCCGAGCTTTTTTTTTCTGAACACACACAATCTCTATGAATCCAATTTTTGCACTGGGTGCTTAACATAAAACAATGTGATAACATCAATTGAAAGAAATGGAACAAACTTCTTCTTGCACAGAAAGGCTCTTTATAAGGACATATAATGTAAAGTGGTGGGGAGATTTTCATGCCCCCTCCCCCCCCCCCCCCCAATAAGATGAATTACCTGAAATTTCAGCTCAAAAAAAAAAAAAAAAAAACTAATCCAAAATTTAGAAAAAGGGCTTCCCAAGTGCAGAGTACGCTAAAATTTTGCACTAAGTTTCAAGGTTGTAGGTGCTATGGAGTCTCCTGAGCATCATGCACAAAGAAAAAAAAAACATCGACTCCAAGTTATATAAATATGCATACTTATCAACATTACATATATACATTATTCAAAAAACAAAACATTCAGAGAACAAGGATACATACTTCTCAGCAGCATGGCAGATGGTTCCACAAGTGTCAGCCATGTCATCCACCAATATTGCAACTCTGTCTTTCACATCCCCCACCAAAACCATGGAAGCGACTTCATTGGCTTTCTTCCTCTCTTTGTGGATCAGGGCGAATTCTACATTCAAACGATCAGCTATTGATGTAACTCTAAAAAGTACAATGTTTGACATAAATTGATTTCTTCTCATTCTAACAAACTAATGAAAACAAATATGCAATTTTCAATGTAATTGAATACATAATCTAAGACAGTGAATAAACTTCTTTAAGTGAAGGACGCTACTTGCATAAACATGTTTAACAAGTGGAAGGCTGCATGGCATGCAACTGAATTTATTTGAAATTTATGAGTTCGAAGCATTATACATTTTTTATTAATCAACTTATTAAATAAAATTACATCAAATTTAATGATAAATATACAAACACATTAATGATGCTATAAAAACTTGGAACGAAATTGCAAACGATATGAAACAGCAAAAAAAAAAAAAAAAAACATTTAAACAATTTTTTTTATAAATCAATAAGATAGCTAAGACTGAATCTTAGCTATTTATACATTGGGCTCACCATAGCATGTTGCTATTCTAAATACTGGTCATTTTTTCAGGATAATGACAAAACTGGGCAAATAATCTGGCAAAAAATTCAAAGTATGACTTTTTGAAATTTAAAACAAATTAACTAGTTACCTAATTTCACATCAAGAGAGAAAAGCTTATATTTACTTTTACGCTTTTTCAATATTGCTGATTTGTATACTTGAATTTAAGAGCAAAGCAAGTATAGCAGAAAAAAAAAAGCTTTTCAAAATGCCCACAAATATATGCACACTTAAGTTCAACCTTGAAATTAATTTGCTAAATTCATTAATAACTAGCTGCATTGGCGAACTTTACACAGACTATCTTGAAAATAAAAGTTTTGCCAAGTGACGCATGCTCAACAATCATATTGACTTCTCTTTCAATATACAATGTACAGCACATCAAGAAAGAACAGCTTATATTTACATTTAAGCTTTTTCAATACTGCTGATTTGTATGCTTGAATTTAAAAGCATTTTTAAGCAAGTATAGCAGAAAAAAAAAAAAAGCTTTTCAAAATGCCCACAAATATATTTTTGCTTAAGTTCAACTTTGAAATTAATTTGCTAAATTTATTAATAACTAGCAGCATTGGCGGGCTTTGCACAGTCTATCTCGAAAATAAAAGTTATGCCAAGTGATGCATGCTCAATAATCAAGCTTCAATTAGAGAAAAAAAAACTGTAAAGTTTCACATCAAAATAATCTTTCTTAAAGAAAGAAAACAGCAATTCAAAAACTCTGAAATAAATTAAACACAACCCTCTTGATTACCTTCTGCTGGCAGTAGAAAAAAATAAAGATGAAAAAGGGGGATTTTTTTTACCTCAAAACAAAAACAAGATTTTATTTAGTCACAGTTGAGAAAAAACGATGGCAAACTTCTGAATGGTTTTCTTGCTAATTTAAAATACAATCACGCGAATGATAATTTTTCTGATGTGAAATTTGGTTCCATTAGGCTTAAAAATGCTTTTAAATTCCCCCCCCCCCCCCGGTGATTTTACAGCAGGGTCTGTGATTTATTTAATTTTATTTTTAATCAAAAAATTTGGATTTTTTTCATCTTAAATCGAATTTTTTTGATTTAAATCAGTTTTTAAATTTTTTTTTTAAAAATGTTCAAAATGTGTAGATATTAATTACTTTACATTTATAAACATAATATATTTCATACAACAGTTAAATCAATTCAGCTTACTTTTAAAATTAAGACAAGTTCTCTAACTATTCAATAATATTTCAAGATTTATAAACATGTTATAATGCTTAGATAAGATGTGATTTTGTTTTATGCTTTGCTTAAAGATAAGGTTTCCATTATTATGTACATTTTTATTGTAAAATAATACGTTGAACAATGACTTTTCTGAACTATATTAGTCATGGTGTATAAGAAAAACTTCAAGTTTTTATTTTGTTCTAAACTGTAATTTTGGTGTAAAAGCAATATTGCAAAAAGTGAAAATCTCAGAAATCACAGAAAGATGGATCTACGTAGTTTTGCCGGTTGAAATTAAGATAGTATAAAATGCAGTGTAGTTAAATTTAGAGCAATACATTCCAAAAATAAAAAATATTTAAAAATAAAATCTCAACTGATTTTG
The DNA here is from genome assembly GCF_026930045.1 of Uloborus diversus. Classification (NCBI taxonomy): domain Eukaryota; kingdom Metazoa; phylum Arthropoda; class Arachnida; order Araneae; family Uloboridae; genus Uloborus; species Uloborus diversus. The sequence goes on along the minus strand of NC_072734.1, from coordinate 128,098,489 downwards.
AATACTGATTTTGTTAAAAAAATCACTTGATTCACATCAATTGATTTAAATCAAGCTAATTTAAATCAACAAACCCTGTTTTACAGCCTTGTTTTTTTTTTTTTTCTTGTTTTTTTTTAATTATTTGGGGTAGAAAGAGCCATTTAATTCCATTTTCGGGCCCCGAAAATTAAAACAGTTAGGTACTTTTTTGGTGTTTGAAATGTTATGTCTATATTCCTTCTTGGGTGTCCAAGTACCTCCCTGCCAAATTTGGTCCAGATCTGACGAAAAACTATGGATTTGTATTGGAACATACACATACACATATAAATAAATGTACACATATATTCTGTTTTATTTATATAGATTAATTTTTTCCATGCGTTGTTTCCAATTACCTTTTTGCTCCACCAGCATCTGGGGAAACAATGCAACTATTGCGCCACTCTGGTATGTTCTCACGAATCCATTTCAAAACAGCTGGCTCAGCATACAAGTTATCTACAGGGATATCAAAAAATCCCTAGAAAAAAAATTTAAACAGTTAGAGGGGGTACAAATCACAAAAACTTGTTGAGCATATTATTTATTTATTTATTTATTAAAAAGTATTGCACACTACACAGAGAATCCAGTTACACTGGCAACAATAATGTAAAAATAGCAATTAAAACAAATTATACATTAAAAATATTAAAACATAAAAACTTAAAAATTTAAAATGACAAGTTAAAAATTCCTAAATCATGACAATAAATGTTAAAAAGTTTGTAAAATTTAAAAAGACAAAAATTATTAACATAGTTCCGTCTGATAAAAAAAAAAAAATTTAAAAGAAGAACGACTCCTAAGAGTCCTACTTGTGACAGCAAGTTGTATCAAATTGACGATATCTGAGCAGTCAATTAAATTATGTAGAACCTTATAGAAAAAAAGAAGACACAAAAGTTCATGGCGTGATTTAAGAGTGAGAACATTATAAATATTACATAAATGAGAGTAAGAATAAATCTTGATTATTAGTTCTGTAATATAAGTAATAAACAAATTTAGATTGAATCTGCTCAAGAGTTTTAGCTTTATTGTTGTAATAGGGATACCAAAAAAGCCTGCAGTACAAGAGTTTGGAGCACACAAGACAAAAAAAAAAGCATTTTAAGTTGCTCATTAGAAAAATCTTTAGTCTTGCGTTTAAAAAAACCCAGAACCTTATATGCCCTTGAAACATTGTTGTTAATATGTTGCATAAAAAGAAGCTTAGTATTAAAAGTGATGCCCAAATCAGTAGCAAAGTCAGAAAGGGATAAACACTGTTTGTCAATTTTATAAAGATGCAAGAATGGCTCAGATCTATGAATGTAACTCAAAACACTGCATTTACTATTATTTAAATAAAGCCTGTTTACCATGCACCACCGGCAAAGCCCAATTTCCCAATAGGGAGAGTAGGCAGCTGCCTAAGGTGGCAAATTTTTTAGGGACAGTAAATTTTGCTTCAATCTCATTTTTTAAATTATCATTCTTGAAAATAAAACATCAGTTCTTTCTCATTTTCCCCCAAAACAGCAACATAACTGATCCTAACTTCTCAGCGGACTTGACCGTAATTGTCAAAATCACAGAAAATGCGGGGGGGTGACAGACTTCCAGTAATAGGTAATCAGTTTCAGTTTAGCTTGCGGCAGGGACGGAAAACATCTTCTACAGAAAACATGCACTTTGATCTATACCTTCCAAGAATTTTTTTCCCTTAACTCAAAGGAGGTCCTTAAAGAGCGCATCAAGAAGAGAGTCTCAGGTAAAACAGACATAACATCTGATTTCTCTTAAAAAGATAATGTGCAGCACGGCTGAGTGACCATTATCTCCTGCGTTTAAAAAGAGCATTTTATTCCTTTATACCTGTAGGAATGTTCGTCACGAAACATTACTTGAATGTAAAAGAATTGGAAAGTAATTTGGGATTATTACTTCTGCTCAGTAGGTTAGTTAAAACCTACCCCTTTCGGAAAAGCTTAAATACTGTTTTTTTTCATTTGTAGAAACCACTTATTTGCAGAACAAATCAAAATATCTTTTTAATTTTTAATATGTATTTTTTATTTAAAACACCACAATTTGATAGTTTTAGTACATGTATTTGAATATTGAAAAAAAAGTAAGTGAACAGAATGATTTTGAAATTACCGTGTTTTTTATTGCTCAGTTAATTTTGTGCGGTTACTTTGTAAACGAAAAAAATGAACTAAATTCTGTTTTTGTCAATTTAAATGCTGTTGTCACTGTCTTATGAAAGGGTTTAAAATCAAATGGAAAATTTCAGATACCCAAATATTAAAAGGCAGAATATAATTGTAATAAATAGTTTTAGAAATCGTCAGGCTTTCGAAACGAACTAAAAAGAATTTAAAAAAAAAAAAAAAACTCTCTAAGCCTTGTGTAGATTTAAAGCCCCATAGAGATTCAGATTGCCTGAAAAGTTTGTGATTGCAAATTTTAAAAGCATCAAAATACTTGCAATATTTAAAAGGAAAATATGGAGTGCATGCACTACATGACTATAAGAAGTATAAAAGAGTACATACACATATATATTTTCATGAAAATAAAGCTATCGGCGATTTCTCGTTTTGAATATTTTGTGTATTTACTATTAACAGAATGAAAGTTTGACTATGATATATACAGTTGAAATATTTCGAGGTCTTAAATTTTCTCTATTACATCTTGCTCATGAAAATTAAAGCCCAGTAAAAATAAGTGCTTTTCAGTATTTCAATTGACCTTGGATAAATCACTTAAGTGGAGGGGCAGCAGATTTCAAATCTGCGTAGGGGTGGCATGAAGCTAAATTCGGCCCTGACCCCTAGTGCAGCTTATCCAAATCAATCTGTAAAAGGGTAGCGTCAGAGATAGTGCGAATGTTTCAAAATAGTTTAAGATCAGGGAACAAAAGATAGTCACAATATTGAAAAATTTTACAAATATCATCTTTACTAATAATAAAACAGAAAGTCCCTCTGTCTGGAGGTCTGTGATGTGCATATCGCTTAGACCGTTCGGCCAATTTTTATGAAATTTTGCACAAAGTTAGTTTGTAGCATGGGTGTGTGCATCTCGAAGCAATTTTTTGAAAATTCGATTTTATTCTTTGCCTATTTCAATTTTAAGAACATTTTCCGGAGCAAAATTATGATAAGATGGACGAGTAAATTCCGAAATTATCATGACGTGGAATGGGAGAGCGAATGAACCTAGCCAATTGGGGAGAAATTTGTCATATATTATTTGTAAATATACAGGCAAACCAAATGACCTTTTAATTTTCAACCACGGGCAAAGCCGTGCGGGCACCACTAGTTCATGAATAAAATAAAAAGCAACAGCCCTAAATTAGAACCTTGCGGCACACCAGAAGTATTAGAAAAATCATTAGAAATAGCACCATTGAAATGAACATATATCATACAACCACTTAAATGAACTAGTCTGTGGGACTGATGTGAAAGCCACTGTAATTCAATTTCACCAAAAGAATACCGAAATTATAATATTAAATTTCATATTTCTTCCCTTCTTTGAACAAAGTTACAGAAATATTGCAATAACAAAAAAAAAAAAAAAAAAGCATGCAAATTACAACTTTAATTTCCATTTTATTCAATCTTGAAATGGTGTTGACTATAGTTGGGACAAACCCAACCTGGTTGTGTCGTAATGCTCTGATTGAGATCTGCCTAGCTTCACAATGCCACCAAGTAGTTGCCCCATCTACAGTTCTTTTTGGTATGTCATAACAAGTAGTTTTGCCTACAAAAGTATAGAGACATGAAATATCTATATTTTTTAAAATCCCTGCATTAAGTATCACAAGTTTTCTTTTGATGTTTGTATGTGTATGCATATGAGACAGACTGTATGTATATATCCCTCATAAATCAGAAACAGTGAACCAGGATTTGTCGCAATATTGTATTTAGAGTATGTTTGGGTGCAGGCCCCACTACAGGGGTAGGGGAACTAGGTGGCCACCTAGGGCGGCAGCTTTTGAGGGCTGAAAATGTCAAAGTTGTTTTTTAAGTATGAATATTTGTTTCAGCGCCATAAGATTTACTGCTTCAATGCTGAAAAAGAGAATGTACCAGTGCTTGGATGGATATGTAAAACATTGTTCATAATTTAACTAGAAATTCAATTTAATTTTAGAGGCGGCAAAATTGTGTGATTTAAAAATTTTTTGAAAATCTTAATATGTTTCAGTGTCATAAGATTCACTACTTTAATGCTAAAGAAGATAATTTAAAGTGGGAACCAGTGCTTTTATTTGCAAAACCCAGTTTGGTATTTAACTAGAATTTAATTTTAAGCACTTTACTATTTTTATTTATTAACATATTATTATTTTATGTCATTATTATCATTTAATAGGGGGGGGGGCTTCACTTGCCAATACCGCCTAGGGTGGCAGAACTGCTAGAGCCAGCCCTGTATGAGTGCCTCCACTTTTGGTTCAATTCAGTGCTCAAAAAGTCTTGATATTTTTTTATTGTGACAAATCAATGCTCATTTCGCTACAGATTGAGTAATGTCATGAATCGGCAAACCATTTGGTAATACAGACAAACCTCCATATATTGAACTTCCACATATCGAAATTTTCTATATATCGAAATCCCAGCAAATTTCTATGTTCATTACATAGAAAAATTGCTTCTATCTATCAAAAAAATCTCTATATATCGAATTTTTTTTCGAGACATTCGTACATTTTTTATCCATTTTAGACTGTTTGTCTCATGAAAAATAAAGGTTAGGAGATAAAATTATGTTTATTTAATGTTGCTACGAAACTCATAAGGAATCTGGGAAAGAGGAGTGTAGAAAAGTCGTTTTGTTCTGGAGTTCTTAAATTCCCTCAAGTTTATTTCAAATCTTAGTTGTAACTAGTAGCATTGTAAAATCAGTTTCAAGTTCTCCCTTTTGTCTGTTGATTATCATTCCTAGTCTTTTTAGCTGCAGTAAAAATCATTCAAGTTAAGTAGATTGACTTTTTACTTCTCTTTCGATTACATTCTCAAAATGAAAATCCCTAATGTTGCGGATCAAGCGTCAAGAATGAAGATGTATGAAGGCGCAAAAATGTAATTTCTGTTTTATTTTTATTATTAACTTTTATTTAATCTGATGCTCGTATTAATTAGAAATTGGGTTTCATGCACCTAAATTAACTTTAATTTTAATGTTTTAGGAGACTTTTAGGATAAAATAAGATCGCTTCTATAGATCAAATTTTTTTCCGACAATTTGCTACTTCGATATACGGAGGTCAGACTGTATATTAGGGTGGAACGAAAAAAATAAAGTTTTTATTTTCGAATCGTAATAGTGCGGAAAAGTTGCGATTGGTGAAGACTTACAAAACAAAACAAAGATTTTTAAAATCGGATAATATCTTCCGATCCCGCAACGAGCCTGAATATTTGAAAAAATGGAAAATTTCGTGTTTTCTTAGTGATTTTTCAAAAATTTTGTTTTATGTTTCTTTTTAAGTTTCTAATATGGAAAAGTTACAATTGGTGAAACCTTCAGAAAAAAAAAAAAAATGAAATCGAATAATACCTTCTGATCCAGAACCAAGCCTAAAAAATCGAAAAAGATGAGAATTTCCGGATTTTTCCGAATTTTTAACATTTTTTGATCAATGTACTTTTTCAGGCTACAGAACGGAGAAGTTACGTTTAGTAAAGACTTCAAAGCGAAAAAAAAATATCTTTTTGAAATAAAACAATATCTTCCGATCGCGCAACGAACCTACATGTTTGAAAAAATGTAAACTTTAAGCCCTTTTTCAGCTTTTTTTTTTCTTTTAGTTTAACGATCCTCATAAGTTCGGTATGAAATACTAATGGAAGAACGTTTGTTTATAAAACAAATATGATATTTTAGTACTAGAGCCTTCCTGTAAATTGTTCACATGGCCCTTTAATCCCGCGATACTCATACTTGTTTATGCCGCTTAGTACAGTGTATGCATCTAATACGCCCCATTAGCGAAATAAAGAACCGCAAAAATTTCACAGACGGTGCCATTCATGTTTACAGAACAACTCAAACCTGTCGATACTTACCTGACAATCTAAAACAAGTAATTTACCCTGTCATTGAAAGAAACTCTTTCTTTGCGCATCCCGAAAAATTATTAATGGCAATGGTGTTTGGTGAAAGGAGGCACATAAGAGAACTTTAAAAACGTCTTAAAAGCCAGAGAATCTGTTTCTAAAGGCAAAAGAATTAGAAACTTTGTCATTCCATCTCTAAATTTCGAAGCAGAAGGTTACACAGAGATTATTAATTGGAACACGACAAAGATATCTTCTCCACCTTTTCTTCGAAAAGTTCCTAACAAAGACATTGAAAATCTTATTGCAACAGGCACTATACCCGACTGGGATATGAAACTATTCCCCTGCCATACGCAAGCTGTCGAAAGATGTGTGAAGCTAGTGACGGAGGCTTCACTCAAAGTGTGTGGATCTAAATCAAGAGATGGCTACTTAAGAGCAACATTGAAATCCAGATCAATTATGCCAGAATTTTCCAAAAAATCTGATTATAAATTAACTTCAACAACTAATACTTAAAACAATAAGACTTGTATACTGGATTGTAAATTTGGTAAATATTTTATAACGTTTTATTATTTGAAAATGTTTCATTGTTGTAAAGAATGGTAGTTTTGCATAGTCAAGAAATAAATTAACGTTTATGTGTAATATAGGGTTTTTAAAAAGGCTTTTCCCTGTAACACCGGGGAAAAAAACAACAAGAACAATTTTATTTTTAATCACTAAGAAAAGATGAAATTCTCCCTTTTTTTACTTTTCATGCTTGTTCCTGGATCAGAAGGTATTATTTGATTTCAATATGTTTTTTTAAATTTATGAAGGCTTCCCCAATCGTAACTTTTCCGTCTTAGAGTATTAAAAAGAAACGTTGGAGAAAATTTTTTAAAAAATCTCTAAGAACACATGAAATTTTCCATTTTTTTCAAATTTTTAGGCTCGTTGCGGGATCGGAAGATATTATCCGATTTTAAAAAAATTTGTTTTGTTTTGTAAGTCTTCACCAATCGCAACTTTTCTGCACTATTACAATTCGAAAATAAAAACTTTGTTTTTTTCGTTCCACCCTACTGTATATGGTTAAGCTTTTTGCTATCCACTTGGCATCAAAAAAGAAAGAAAAAAAAAGATGCAAAATCAGGTGTCAGTTTGGCAATACCGGCAATATGCAGTGGGATTTAAACAAAGAATCAGCATTAAAATTGTTGATATTTGTAATGCCTCTGCAATGATATTTGTAATCTCAGTTAAAGACCCTTTTTCTGCACTGGTTTCAAACCAATGCAGATTAGATGCATAAGATTATAAAAGGTTTTTCAGTGCACTTGTTTCCTTAACCCGTTCTATTTTGTTTTTACAATTTCACATCTTAGATGCCCAAAGCACGAAATTTCTTTAAATTCAAAAGTGTCATTCTCTGCATTTAAGATAGTTTTAAAGGTGCAAGAAAAAGTAATAAAAATATACATTTGAGAAGTTTTACTTTTTACACACATATATAAGCACACATACCCAATTTTTTGAATTATTAAAATAAATTAATTAGGTAAGGCTGTTGCATGCTTCCCACAGAAACTCGATGGCAGGCATGGAAGTGCTTGTGATCTCCCAAAAATATTCACTATTCAGAGAATTTTGTTTGACAACTTGGCCAATTTTCCCCACATATATTTGATGCCTTTTGTCTTTAGATACATATAATAGGCTTGTTTTTATTTTATCATTTGATAAAGGTCAAGATTTACGGTCGCCTCAGTTTTCAAAATTTGGCGACCCCAAAAAATCTCTACAGTCGCCAACTTTTTTGGGGGGTTATTTTTATTTTAGATCCCAAGAAAAGAATTCCACACCACAGATGCCTCAGTACAATAAGGATTCACCGATAGAGACCATACTCCGACTGAATGTTGTTTACTCCGACTGAATGTTGTTTATTTTACGTTGCTTGAATGTTCCTCTTACGCGATTCAGGCAATGTAAAATAAGCAAAAATACAGTGAATTAGGAAGCGATTTGCACAAGATCAGAGCGTTTGCTCCTTTGTCTTGACTCTGTTTTTCAAGTAATTAGCGTACTATAATCATGATTTCAAGAAGAAATCATTATATTTTAGATAAATTTTGATTATGCCTTCAAAGTAATTACCTTTTCACGTTTTTAGTTTAGTTGCTCAAATGGTATATTAAATTCAAACTTTATTTTTTTACATCGTATTATACACTTGGGATTATACGAAGCTTTTTTTTCTTCAGGCCCATTTTAGAACCTGCAGATTATAGGCCGCCCGCCGATAATACACAGGAAAATATGGTTATTAAATTACAGAGTTCGTACGCTCCAGGAAAACCTGGAATTGTCTGGAAAAAATCAGTAAAATCTCAAATTTTGCCCCCAAAAAAATTTTTTCCAGGGAATTTTGAACCTTGAGTTCTAATCTTCGTTTTTATCGATGTTTCCTGAAAAAAAAAGTAAAAAGTTTTGAGGCGAAATGACGCTGGCAATAAAATAAAAAAGGCGAACAAAAAAAAAACTTCCGCGGACGCCATTTTTGCCCCTCAATAGTTCCAAAGAAAAAATTTCCTAGGGTGAACAGGAATTGTGCACACATTTAACGGGAGAAGAACATTTTCCTTCTTCTAAAGCACAAGCCTGCGGACGGTAGGGTCAATTGATAAAATCGTTTTTTAATCGAAAAGTCTTTTCAGCTACGAATGAAACGTAGTCGCCATGTTCGGTCATTCATAAGATGGAAGTAGACACGATGCTTAAATGCCTAAGATTCCAAAAACAAAGCAGAATTGGATGTTTTCTTTAACTGTAAACTAATGAAAACAATGCAAAATGTGCTGCAAGTTGTTGTTTTTTATTTTTATATTTTATTTTAAATATGTAATTTTCTTGAGAAATGAAAATTTTTGTTCTTAAAACTTAATCTTATCCTCATTGCCTTGGACGCAAATGTGCTAAAAACTTTTCAACTGAAGTGTAGTTTCATGAAGATTTATTATTTTTAAATTGTTTTCATGCTACAAATTCAAAAAATTATTTCTTAATTTTTGTCGTAGCTGCCATATTTGGTCATTCCAAAGATGGCAGTACACAAAACCTTTTAAGTGCCTAAGTTTCCGAAAATAGCATTGGATATTTATTGCAATGCAAACTATTGATAACAACGCAAAATATGCCCTTTTTTCTGGGCAATTCGTAATTATTTTCTGGAAAAATGCAAAATTTTATCTCCAGAATTTTTTTTTATTCTAATTGATTTAGATGCTTATGTGCTAAAAACTGACTATTTTGTCTTATAATTGTAGTTTTTTAAGGATAAATTATTATTTGTAACTACTTTTATGCTACAAATTCAAAAATCTACTCATTATCTTAAATTTTTTACTTAGTCACCATATTTGGTCATTTGCGAGATGGAAATAGACAAAAATTTACAAAAACATAATTAGATGTTTATCTCAATGTCTATTGAAAGCAATGTTTATTGAAAGTAAATGTGCGAAAAAGAAAATTTTTAATTTTAATGCAAGCATCCTTTATATGCAAAAGGAAAAAAAAAACTGATTATTGGCATTGGCTTATGATTGACGGATGTTGACTTTTGATAGAATGCATTGTATGGTATGCCCATCGATGCAACAAGTTAATCATATTTATACTGAAAAATAGCTTTGTACATTGCTCAATATGTTTTGTGTTACATACTAATAGGAAAATAAAAAGAATCGTAAACCAAAAGCGGAGAAAGATTGCTGCTGATTACAGCAAAACGCTAATATGCATGACATGTGGCATCAGAGAAACGTTAAAATAAGTTGAAAGTACATTGTTTTTAACAAAAAGTTAACAAATGAAAACAATTTTTAACGAAATGTTTTTTTTTTTTTTTACAAGTGGAAAAATTTCAGTTCTTACACATTGCTACTTTGAACAATTTTGACTATTTTGAAAATATTGTTACTTAAATTTAATTTTGAGTGAAGCGAGTAACCTGGAATTTTCTAAAAAAATAACCTGGAAAAGTAAGGGAATTTTTTTAAACCAAAAGTGTATGAACCCTGTACTTTTTTCAAATTCTTTTTCTAAAACAGTTTTATGTTTTGCTTTAAATCTTGTTCTGAAAGTATGAAAATATTATGCAAATTTTGGCTCTTTAAAAAAACACACCATATGTATGTTTTTTTACATAAATCCTCGAAGGTCGTTCCGATCCTATTTGGTTCCCAATTAACTCAAACAGTCTTTATTCTGAAAATCGTCAAAATAGGAAAAAAAATTAATTAATTTAAAACTTAAAAAGGCAACTTGTTTTTGACTGCACAAAGCCCCCTGCACCCCGTTTTATCATTCCTTTGCCATAGTCAAAGTTCCATGTTTTCCCATAAATCCTGTATTTCATTATAAATCCAACATCATTAAAAAAAGAAATAAAAAAATATATTTATATAAACTATATCTTATATTTCTGCTGTGATGTGGACAGTAATACTCGCGATCGATTAGGAATACGTTCCATTGAAAATCGTTTAAACAACGGGGGCTAGTTTCTATTTATTCGAATAACAGTTGTAATTTTTTAATCTTCAATTGCATCACATTAAAATATAAGCCAAATAGCCAGTCCTTTGATTGTTTTCCCTTCATAGTCATCCTAACATGGCGACGCTGCGTATTGAACGCAGTCGCCATGTTTGGTCATACTCTTAGTTCAAATAATGCAAAATGATTTTTTTTTTTTGGAAATATATTCTTGGTAAATGCCAAATTGTATATTACTGGAGGAGGTCTGTAGTTAAATATTTTTATGGCAATTTTTTTTTCACTGTGGGACCATGGTACTGTGTACACTACTTTATTTTTGGCTTAATGATTTTTTTTTCTTATGAAACTTCAAAATGGGTGGAATGAACCATTTGCTTCACGAGCTCCCAACCTTCACCCTATGCCTCTTATGTTTCCATGATTAATATAATTTATATTTCTTGTTAGCATTCCTTTAGCATCACTTTCATAATATTTGTTTCAAAAAATACAAGTCGAAATCCCCCCTTCCCCCACCCCCATTCTTGTACTACAGCGCTGTTTTTGAAACCCGGTAAAACTGGTGGCCACCAAGCTTTTTGAGCCTAGTGGCAATTGGCCACTTGAAAATTTTCTGAACCTTGAGGTCTATCATTTGAGAATTCAGAAATTTATTCAGCAAATTGAAAATTTCCCTCCCAAATTCTGAAGTTTGAGGGTGGCCCTGAGTGGCCATGTCAGCTTTTGAAAATTTTTAACTGCAAATTTCAGAAAATTCGTTATGTACTTCACACAGTTTCACATTCCAAATTTTATTATTATTATTTTTATTTTTTTTTGTCAGGGTGGCCCCACAAAGAGAAAAAAAATCCTTTTCCCTGTCTAACTAAAATTTTCCCTGCTTTCTCTTATGACCCATCCTTTCTTCCCTTAAGGCCATATTTCTACTCCTTGATACAGTCAGACCCTGATTTAACAAACCTCTATTTAATGAATTTTGCGATTTAGCCAATTTTTCTCCCCCCCCCCCCGACTAAAATGAAAAATTAAAAATAAACCCCAAAATAATAAATTATTTTAAGACTTTTTTTTTTGTTTTGTTAATTTGAGCTAAGAAATATTGGATTGTTTTCATCACGTTAAATCCATATTGCCTGAAGCAGAAAAAGACTTTTCTTGGAATCAGCAATTTTTGAAGGGCAAGGGGGCAACCAACGAATAGCGATTCTGATGCAAAAAGTGATAGTGAAACTCCCATTAAAATTGTTACTTTTTCAAATGCTTTACATGGTCTGGAAACTAAAAACATATCTCATGCAGCAGGTTGTAAATGACACAGTATTTTCTTCTCTCCATATTGTCAAAAGAAAACTATTTTGAGTCAAGTATTGAGGAGATTGTCAAACATCTATAACTCAGTAGTTTAAGATTTCTAACAAGCTAGTGTGTAATAAGTTGCGGAATGCTGAATAAAAAGTGTACCCTTCTTAATTATGGATATTTTTGAGCAGTTGTTTGTTAGGGGTTTTAGATAAGGAAAGTGCATTTTTAAAGAAAATTTTCACATCCTGATATTACAAATAACCCCAATTTAACATATAAAAGTTTCGGTCCCGGTAAATTCGTTAAATAAGGGTCTGACTGTAGTTGGATACTTTGGATCTTTTACACTTCTAGGACTTTATTGTCGAAAGGACATTCCATCACAACAACATTTATATTTTTTTAATAAAATTCTAGTTGAACTTCTACTCGGAAATTTCAGCACATTTAACCTACTACTAGGCATAATTGCTCTTAGTTATCAAGTACTATAACAAGCATTAAGGACATTTGTTCATGGATTTAGTGTTTATTCTAATATTGTTAAGCTTTTAAAAAATATAAAGACAAAAATATAATAAGTTAAAGTAAAAGATTCAATTAAAATTTAAGAAAGACCTGTATTTGTGAAGCATGCAAATCCATTGTAATAATGTGGTCTGCACCGGACACCGAAAGCATGTTTGCAACAAGTTTGGCTGAAATTGGAGCTCGACTCTGAAAGCAAAAAATAATAAGAAAAAAATATGAGTGCATAGATCAAAAGAAAGACCATCATCAATCATATATTCCAAAATTAAAAGTACACATTGATAGCATTGATTCTGCCTAAGAGAATGCAGTGTCTAGCTTGAATGTTTAACAGCACAGTATATTGAACAAATTTTATTTCAGAAAATTTTATTACTTTTTTTCAGTACCGAGTAATTTCTATAAGTCTGCAGCTTAATTTTCTTAAATGGTTTTAATGGAAAATGGGGTAATAAATTGAACTCTGCTAAAGTTTGTTCTCTTAGTTTGTAATTATCTGTAGATACTTTATTTTTTTGTCATAAAGAAGAAAATCATGACAGCATTTCTTCAGATGAACACAATGGTCCACTTTTAGAAATCCCACACAAAATTATAACGTTTAGACAGATGAGAAAAGATCAACATCTCTCAAAATCCTCTGCACTCTCCCTGCCATTTATTACGAAGTAAATGTGATCAAACACTTCTGTCTCAGAAATAAAAAAAAAATCTTGGTATTAGGATTGATTGAACAGCAGTACAGAGTAAGTGGCGTAAAAAAAATATTTTCCAAAATATTTCTTTTAAGCATACCTTTAACAAGAAACTAGGATGAATAAAATTGTTAACAATAAGTGAATGCAATTTTCTGAAAACATTACCATTAACATGTAGTATAAAAGTGTATGGAGTAAGAACAAACAGATAGTTTACGAAGTGTGTAAAACTGAATGAAATATTAAACGAACATTCCCTGAGTTTATGTTATAACAGCATAACAGCATCACCCAACTTTTTGATGATGCATCTTTTTTTTTCCAGTTTTTTTTTTTTTTTTTAAATTCTTTACAACTATTTGTATGATTAAATCATATATTTTACACCTTACTCATTAAATTGTTAACTTTCAATTCAACAAAATATTAATTTTTTATAAATATCATTTGGTTTAAAAAAATTGTGTACATACTTTTTTTGTTTACAAGCTGATGGTTGAAGTAATACATATTTTATTTATGTTTTCTACTTCGAATAAATATATGTTGCGACATTTTTCATCTATTGATACTTTTCTCCTTTTACGTAACCTTACACTTTTTATAAAGAATAAAAGTCTGGGATTAAATTGCTACTAATAATTTAAAAATATATAAATTTAAATCCTAAATGCTCTTAAATTAGCCTGCTCACTACTGGCAACCTTTTTAATATTTTTGAATTTTCATATCTGGTTAACATAATATAATTAATAATAATAATAATATGAAAATTGGCTTAAAGAAATTGGATAAAATTTTGAAATTATTTTGGAAGAATTAGGAAAGTGGAAAAAAATAAATCTAAATTTAAAATAATAACAGAAAAATATAATGGAGAAATTGGTAGCATTAAAAATAATCATTATGATCATTAATCAGACCTGCCAATTAATCGGTAATCAGCCAATTTGCTTATCGGCAAAAAAATAGGACCATTTAGGTCAAGGTGAAATGTTTGCACTATTTTAAGTTGTTATCAGATTTTCAATTTTGTAAATATCAAAACAAGCGCTGGATGTTGATCAAGTTATATTTTTTTCCTTGGGCAAATTATATACACTAAAAACAAAAACAAACAAATAAAGTGAAAATTAAAAAGAAAATAATGCATCCACCACCTGTAGTAATCCCAAACTTTTTGCAAATGTCCGCATGCATTGATTTATTCTTTGTTTAGTCAGAAGAAGTCAAAAACATAACAAACCTTAAATTTCTTTACCTTATCTTTCTTGTCCTGTCTTGCATAAGGGAAACAAGGAATGACAGCAGTGACTCGTGAAGCAGAAGCAATTTTGCAAGCATTAATCATGATCAGCAACTCCATCAAGTTATCGTTGACTTCCCCGCACCCACTCTGAATGATATACACATCTTCACCACGAACAGACTCCCCGATTTCAACACTTAAATGAAAATGATAAGAACCTATAACCTTCATTATTCATTCTTAATTTCACATGCAATATTTTTTTTTGTTTAGCTATTAAAATTTAATAAACTAACTAAACTATTTCAAGTACATATTACCAGCAGCAAACCTAGCATGGGTGATATCCAGAGCATAAATTTGTGGTGTACCCCCCCCCCTCCACACACACAAACGCAAAAAAAAAAAGGTTTAATATTCTGTGTAAGCATGAAATTTATACAATTTTCAATCTAAGTGTTGACAATATGAACCTAATCCTGAGCATAGTATTTACTCCATGATGTGGGGTAGAAGACATGGGTGCAAGTTTGGTGATGTGTTCAAGACAGAAAATATTTTGAGCCCCCCCCCCCCCCCACATGCGTGCTTAAGTAAAAATTTACGATCATAAATGTTGTAGATTTTGAGTATGGCAGTTTTGGAATCTGTGTTTACTTTGAACCTTTCACTTTTGACTTTTCTAACAATATGGACCTAGTAGTTTTAATTGTAATATTTAAGACATTTGACATCGTAGTTTCAAAAACCATCAATAATAGGGGATCTGGGGCTTTCCCCGAATTCAAAAACTTCAATTTTTTTAAATTGAAGTCTAAAAAGCGCAATGATAGGCCATTTTGGTAAAGTTCAGGGAAAGGAGAGGTTCAGGGTCCCAAAAATCACAATATTGGGTGATCTTCAAAAATGTTATAGAAAGAGGGAGGGGGCACTGGCTCTCCCCAAAATTGAAGCTTTAAAAACAAAATTGTACTCCCTCTTTCATAACATTTACACGCTTTTTGAATGCATTATCGAAGGGACGGAGTTAAAGAACTCTCCTTCGGCAATATTTCGAAATTGAAGTTCCAAAAACGCAATTTTAGACGATGTTGGATGATGTTAGGAGTAAAAGCAATTGGGGCTCCAAGCCATTAGTTTTTTTGCCAATCTGAAATCTTTTTATTGCAGCAATAAAATCACTTGGGACAAAAGATTTTCACTTTTGCAACATAAATTAGTTTTGATTGGAAAGTCTCCCCAAGATAGCGCGAACAAACCAGAAAAGAAAGCAATGTGGGGGAAGGGTATAGGCGATTAATGAACTGGCAAATGAGAAAAAAAACGAAAGGACACACACCTCCAAAAGCACGTTGCAAACAAAACAAGCTCATGGCGGAAAATCAAGAGAATGTCCATGCAAATTCGTGGTTATGGAAAGGTCCAGCAATTAAAGCATATTTTTCGAACACTCAATTTTTCTTTTTTTAGTAAAAACTGAAGGAAAGTAATCGAATTCTTTCTGTCCCGACCTCCGTCTCGGAAATTTTGTCCAAGACGGAAGGTCTTGCACCCATGGTGGAAGAAAAGGGAGTCCCAAGGGGTTTCCCCCCAAAAAATTTTCAAATTTGTACCCTTAAAAATACATTTTAATTTCATATTTTTCAGAAACTTGCAATTTCACTTTGGGTGTCACCCCCCCAGATGGGAGACACCTGTGGCGGACCCCCCTCTCCCCTTAGTGACGCCACTGATATTACAATATTAAGTTATTTGTTGCTCAAAGTGCTTCCTTGTGATACAAATATCTTTTACTTTTGTTGCTCTTGAAATATCTCTTTAATAATGCTGGTTGTCAAAGTATTCTTACTTCCCTAAATTTTAAAGCAGAACAAGACCATCTATGTATATCTCAAAAGAATCTTATCTGCAAAACCAATAAAGTCTAACTGCAAGGAGATGGTACTTGGCCCTGTTTTGTTTCAGATGCAGCCTATTTCATGAAGGTGTCAATTGTAAAGGAAAAAATGAAACACGGAACAGTGATAAAGTTTGTAGTTTTAACTTTCTGGTCATGAAAAGTATGAATTTTTTTTTCATTCAATTAATTCAAACTAATCATCAAAATTACATCAACAAACTTTCATCTGCAAACGATGAAAATCTAAGAATTAAATTATCTCACTTAAGATATTTGCATCAATTTCAATTGAAATAAATTAATAATTATTGAAAAAATGTTGTACCAGTGTCACATGCCCATGGTCTACACTAATCCCTTGCAGCTTTGAGTGGGAAAAAAACCCAAGTTAGTTCAATTATCAATAAGTTAGTTCGATAAGTTAGAAGAAATAACACTATTGAAGCCTGTTATTGATACAATACCCTAAATTTTACGAGTACCTTTTTTTCTCCACATAGACATCATAGGCTTGAATGACTTTGTGTTGGTCAAGTTTATGGGGGGAAAAATTGTTTTGCACTATGTTGGACAAGTGGAAGCCATACACGGATCAACTGATTTCAATATATGCAATTCTTAAGGAAAAAAAGATGGACAAAGTAGTTCTTTGAAGGACAGCAAGTAAAAGATATACATATCACAAATATAGCAAAATGAAATTGTAGCTAATAGTAGATTTTGCTTGGCATCTCACATAAACTAATGTTAATAATTTAAAGTAGAAGAAAAATTTCTCTTATGAATTATAATAGTCACTTTTCAACTAAATAAAAGTGAATAGTTTTCAAACAAGTTGATTTGTCTTTGGAATAGTTTTTTTATTATTAGACATTTCATAGCTAAAAATTAATATCTTAATCTTTTGTTATTAATTAAAATATAAGGTTAACATTGGTTTAGGAATCCGCTATTTAGGATAAAATTGATTTAGTTACGTTTTAAAATCCACTCTGCTTAATTAATATAATAATCTAGCTTTCCCACTCTAACCTCATGTTATAGGTGTGGACAAAAACAACATTTTTTACAAAATATATTATTAAATAACTATACTGCCAAATGTTTTTATTTCTCGATTAAAACAAGTGTAAGAGTGCAAATTACTTCAAAAAAAAAAAAAAAAAAAAACAGATGAGTTGAAAATAGCATTTATATATTTTTTTAATCAAAAATGTTAAAAATTTGTCCACACTAGCCCTAAAACAAAATTTCAAATGATTCACTACAATGTCACCTCTTTTCTGACCCAACTCCCTTCTCATATAGTTGAAAATCCCCTAAATTTGCCAAGTGCATTTTTTTTCACACTATAACACACACTATTTTTACCTAAAAAACCCATAGAATCTCCTCTTTATTAGCCTTTGGAGCCTGGGCAGTATGACTGTCATAACGTAGGTCTTTCTTCATTAGCGGATGGGGTACCCTGTCCCATCATTCCGATTGAACAAAGCATGACAACGTCGGTTTTGTTCATCAATTTGTCATTCTTTAAATTTCAAAAAGGAATATATTAGAGACGTACCGAGTAGCACTTTCGCCGAGTACCGAGTACTCGGCCTTTCACTACTCGGCCGAGTTACCAAGTACCAATTACGTTTTAAGAAGAACCACCGACACACATGTGATGAATTTTGAACTTATTAGAATAGTAGTATAGACCTCCTTGTCCATATAATAGTTTTTAAAACTAAATTCCTGCTGAAATTCAATTACGCATTATATAAATAATTTTGTTTGTGTCAAAAATTTTACAAAAAAATAATTTTTAAAATTAAAAATTAATAAATAAAAGGTATGATTAATCAAGTTGGAATTAAAACAAATTACAGTAAAATCCCTCTAATGCGGACACTAACAGAACAATTTTTTTGTCCGCAACAGAGAGGTGTTCGCAGGATAGGGGTTTAATAATGTTATTTGCATTGGAACTGGGGAATTAAAAATTGTCAGCATAAGAGGGGTGTCCGTTAGGAGGGGTTTCACTGTATACCAATCATTTATAGCTTTAGTCTGCCAAACATAAATAATTTTTTTAATACAACAAATGTGCAGGAACACTTCAGACACGTGTTTCTGCCCCCCCCCCCTCCCCGTTACAAGGAACGTCTTTTTCAGTGCATAACATGTGAGCTAAAGAATGTAAAGACATTCCACAAAAAAATCCGACTTTTGTCGGATGCCTTTAAATCCACGAGCTCCCATTTTGTGCATTGTAAAAGGAATTCCTTGTAATGCCAAAACACGTGTCTGCAGTGTTCCTGCATTGTACTTTTAACGTTGTTTTATTTCCTTTTATTTTTTAAGCAAAGATATTTTTATATTTTTTATAACTAATTTTTGTTTGTAGCAAAAATTTCATTTTTAATATAAAAATTCCATATTTTCTATACTTACCTTTTTTGCATAATTTTTAAAAAATAAGTTTTATTAACTTTGGGGACATTAAAATAAAGAGTTATTCCATTAAAGCATTACAAACTTCATTATTCTCAAAATTTAAATTTGACTTATAAATTTTAATTGTAAATGATTGCAGAATATAACGCTTGCTCTTTTTTTTCATAAATTTTACTCTGCCTTGGAGAATATTCAATTTTTTGCAACTACTCGGTATTGGCCGAGTATCTGATCAGAATTTGGCCGAGTACCGAGTAGTTACCGAGTACTCGGTACGTCTCTAGAATATATATATATATATATATATATATATATATATATTGCCCTGTAGTCAAATACAAAAAGACTTAGCAATACAGCACTGAGTACATCTGAATGGAGAATGCCTCTAAAAAATCTGAAGCATATGGGGTTCCCCCCCCCCCCCCTTTAATGTGCATTCCTTATTCCTTTAAAGTTTATCAACACTTGATCATACATAAAAGCAAATTTTCTTGCTCAAAAGGTAAAAATTCACTCCAACATGGCTTTGAAATGTAACTCTCTTAATCTCCTTGTCTATTAAAATGGGTATGGAGAGTTTATACTACAAAACGTAATGTACTTTTTTGTTTTCTACAAAAAAAATTCTTTTGAGAAAGTGCCCTTCTTTTAATTGAAGGGGTGCGCTTTTATCAGGAAGCACCCTGCCCCTTTTAAAATATATAGGGGAAACACTTTTTTTTTTCTTTTAAATTCATCCTAAAAAATTAAATTTCTACTCCTTCATTTTGTAAAGAGATATATCAACCTCCATATGTTATGAATGAAATCAATAATGCAAAAGGTATTAAACTTTTTTTTTTTTCGTTAACCAAAATAATACTTTCTTTATTTCTGGCACTGCAGCATGTTAAAAACATGAATTGTTTTTTTTTATCTTGATGACAAGAAAACTTATCCCACATGGGGGTAATGGTGACCCTTAAACTTGAATTTTATTTCCAACACTGCTTTGCACCAAAAATTGAATTGCAGTATCTTGGCTTATAAAATTTGGAAAAATAAGAAAAGAAACCCCCGAAATACACATTTGAATTTTGGTAAAAGAATAATTTCTGACTAGTAATAGCACAATGTATCTTATATTATTATCCCCCCCCCTAAGCCAAGCTTTTCATTCTAGGACCTCATTATATAAATCTCCACTCCATCTCTGAAGCCTAATCTCAAAATCATCTAATTAGTGAAAAACAATACCTCATTTTTTTAGACTTTTATGATTTAGGAGTCATTTATACCAATTTCAATTTTGTAAAAATTAGTTGGAAAATATATTTAAACAGACCCAGGGCCATCAATTCAATCTTTTCCAAGGCATGGGCAAAGGGTATATAGGACACTCAATACACTTTTTAAAGCAACAAAAAGCATGCCAACATATATTTAAGTTGATTTCTCAAATGCCACTTTCTGACACCCTTAAATGATGGGCTGTATTCAAAGCTCTTAATTTTGAAAAGCATGAAGAAACAGGGAGCTTAAAGATAAAATCAACAGGCATATTTTCTCAGCCTGACTGCCATGGAGTCTAGATAAGAAAAAAAGGGAATGTTGTTATCTTCAGAAGGGGAACTGCTTATCAAGGCAAAGATAGAACTAAGAATGTTTTGCTTTTCTTGAAGGAGAAGAATAAATAAAGTCCATATATTCAAAACACCTCATGTGCTTTCTGAAGACTTATGATAAGAAAAATTATAGCATGTGATAAACTAGATAAAATTTTGATTCTAATAGACAGCACAGTAGAATCAAAAAACAGCACAACTTGGGACCATAGATTGTAAGAATTTTACAATTTGGCTGATTTTGGGATTAACCCTTAACAGGGGAGATTCGGTCTTACAGACTGCTTAAAAGTTCATCTGATCATTCCTATTTCATTTTCAGGCTGATCGAATGGTTTTTCCCAATAGCTTTTTGTTTTGTGACCTAGAACACCTCCCCCCCATAGCTTATCAGTATCTTTAGGCAAACTGGTTTAAATTTCATTGAATTCTTCAGAAACGGTCTGTGAACCAGCATCTCCTCTTCAGTGTTATAATTTTCAGGCAAGTAGACATGGCTCTTAACGTTAGAACCGCGGATATAGGTTTATAACTTATCCGCGTTATGCGGAAGCGATGTACAAGATTCTAGATGAGGTTGAGAATTGTTTGAAACATTCACAAACATTACGCAATGACGTTCTCGGGACAATAAAGGCTGAATTAATCCTCGAAACATGATGTGAACTACTATTAGTCAAAGTGCTGCCAAAACTTTTTTGTTCCCGAATAATCAACTTTCTGCTACTGTATATATTAAAGAACTAAAATGAAATCATTAATAAATAATAGATTCATTTTTATTACAAGTAGTTAGCGATTTACTGCAGCATATAATTTTCTCGAAAAATTTTAGACTCTAGCAAAACATATTTCGATTCAAAAATATTTTCTCCCCGTGCTAATAAAAGCTCAAAGAACATCTAAGAGACATTACATGTATGTATCTTAATTGCAAGATTTTTAAAAAAATTGTAAATAGAGCGGTCTCTGAGACCTCATGTCCCCTGTTACGTCCTGCTTTTCACCTCCCCTATTACAGGTTAATAAAAAAAGATCATTCAAGAGCTATTAAAGATAACTAGGAAAAAAAAAGCACATAACAGCAGATTTTGACTTGCAAATTACATTGATGGAGGGGGGGGGGATTCTGAAAAATAAAAATATACACCTTGAAAACAAAAAACAGGGTTTATACCAGAGGAAAATCTAAGACAGAATCAAAAGTTTCAGTAGGACTTTTGCAGGACTACCTTCAAATGGATCTTTGTTGAGGGAGATTTTAGAAAATATTGAGAGAATTGCGCAACTCTGAGTCGTGGTGTAATGTTTGCTTCAGACCCATTTTCAAATCTCTTTATCATTTAAATCTTTATTTTAATTTCAAAGAAGAGGGATAAATGA
This sequence comes from Uloborus diversus, assembly GCF_026930045.1. Classification (NCBI taxonomy): domain Eukaryota; kingdom Metazoa; phylum Arthropoda; class Arachnida; order Araneae; family Uloboridae; genus Uloborus; species Uloborus diversus. The sequence continues at coordinate 128,076,722 of NC_072734.1, read as the reverse complement.
AACAAGGCAAAAATATTTATATTATACTTAGTGTGGACCTACTTTCAATTTCAGTCAGTCATGGAACATATTGTATATTATATACATTTAACTTAAACACAAGGCGAGCATGAGCACTTTACTTGTGTAGGCCATATGGCTCAAACCCCTGATCTAAAGCTGCGTTCTATCTTTCGCAGTCAGGTGGGGTTGGCTTTTTGCCAGCAGAAACTGAATTTCGCCCTACCAATGTCAGAAACTGGTTTTATAACCGGTAAAAACTGAAAAACTCTCTAACAGTTCTGGTTATTTGTTTGAGTAAACTAAAAGTGTAACTGTATTTCTATCATTGTAAAACATAAAACCAATTGCTAAATGCCTTAGAAGCTAGATAAAGAATCGCTCAACTGCAGATGCTTATTGTGTTTAATGTAGCCTACAGATTTAAGGCAGTTCCTGATCATCATTTACTAGCTTTTAAGCTTCATCTTAAGCTCCAAACCTGCAAGTTTTTGGGGTGGAAATTATCCTACACTTAAGAAAAAGTGCCAGATTATTTCTAGAGAATATGAACCCTGATTTTGTACCTTATTTCATAGTTTTGTAAAACCAAACAGGCCAATTTTCTGAAAAGTATTTTTCTAGTCAAGTTTTAAAAACTACCCACTAGTGGTAGTTTAATAAAATGTGCAATAGGTGAGTTTCCCAAATCTTACTCCTGTCTTAATAGCAATGCTTGGAGGTGCATTTGAGAGAATTTTCTCAAAATTCTCATTTGTGCATAGTAAATTTTAAAAATGCTTCGGGATTAAAACTGTATAAAAACTTACTATTGATTATGGACTTCTAGAATGCAAACAATGTAATATTTCACTTTGAATGGCAAGGATATATTGTAAGTAATTTGTTTTGCGATGCTAGTTTCCACGAATGATTTTAACCACCTTGGTAGAAACCTGCAAACCTTGGAGTCGGAGCAAAAAATATGGCACCAGTACTCTTCCTGCAAGTGTAAACATAGAGTTTCCACGAAAAAAAACATAGAAATAGGTTGAATATGCCAACCCCTAGAAGGTGTTTGCTTCCTCCTAGGTCCAGCCCTGTGTTACAGTGCACAAAAATCACCAAAATTTAACTACTACATCAATGTGCACTTTAGGTTTCAACAGTACTACATCATCAGAAAAGGTTTTAACGCATTTTTTTTAACATGAATAAACAGGTTTAAGGGTAAAGATCTGGCGAAAATAAAATGAATTTGATTTTGCTGGCGTTACCAAAATATAAACTTTAAAAACCCTAATTGCATTGGCTTCTCTAAACAGTTTAAGTAATAAAGCGACGCAAAAACCTCATAACAAATACACAGAAAGTTACGAAAGAGAGAAAAATGTTCTTGTCAGCTTGTAGGAAAAGTAAATAGAATCAAAAAGACACCACATGTTACCTTGTCTCTTGGTTGCTAAATTTCTTAAGCACAACCTTTCCCAAATCAATTCCCAAGCGATCAACAACCTTTTGCGCGAGATCCACATGAGAAGACCCGCTGAATACCTTGATATTCGGCATGTTTAAAAGATTTCAAATAATTTTGAACGTCCGAGTCAGACGCAAGGTCAATTTTATCTGCGGTATGTTATCACTAATCAGCTTGCCTTTAAACAGTCGGTATCTTCTTCGTATCAGGTTGTTTACGTTAAGGGAGAAAGCAACTCAACTCTTTCGGAATGGCAAGAATGCCAAAAAAAAAATGTTAAAAAAAAAGTTTTTAACCGAGTTGGTTTTTTTTAAAAAAAAGTTGAACCTCTCTAGTAAAACTTAATTTCAGGGTTTGTATTTGTTACAAAATGCTAACAAAAAATTTTACACAACATCGACCGGTAGATGATAGAACGCTGCGGATTCGACCAGTCGAGGTATGCGAACGCACCCTATGCAATATCAGCATAGTTGCAACTAATATATTTTACGACAAAAACAAAACCTATTAAAAATCACACGTCGGTCAATGCAGGAACGATCCTGGGTCCATGGTTACCATATTGGCAACTTCATCTATTTCAAGGCGAGTTCTTATCAACATGACGAACATGATGCCAAAAAAAAGTGCGATACCATAAGCAATACAGTTGCAGTTTATTTCTCCTTTTTGGAAACACTTCCTGAAGGAGTATGTTCTTTCGGATTTTAAGTGTACTTTTTTTCATGTATTGGTATTTTCAAGAATGGTAAACATCATTAAATGCAAATTAGTTTAAGAAAATAAACTGGTTCGTTCTGTATTCTAAAGTTATATATTTTGAATTGTAATAAAACAAACTAAATGACGTTACAGTTTTTTCGCATTTTTTATAAAATTCCATTTGCACCAAAAAAAATCTTTCCTAAATCAGAGATGCTCCTCTTCCCCCTCAAGAACAATGACGTCCCCTCCCCTCAAATGCATCCCCAAAATGAGATCCCCTAAAAACGACAAAGACAACTTTTAGCAAACCCTCCTCTCCCTAAAAATTTCAATCATGCTGTATGCTCTGAAGTCCCACTCGTTGCACTTTATTTATCTATTTATTTAGAAGCTAGACAGCTTCACATAGATAGAGGACTGCGTGCCAAGCGCCTTGGCTCCGGACACACACAGGAAAGATTTACAACACTAGAAAAGGAAATAACACTCAAGGCACAGGCGGGATTTGAACCCACGATCTTCGGCTTGGAAGACGAAGTTTCTACCACAGAGCTACGGAGGACCCCTCGTTGTACTAACTACCTTAATTTTGATAACATATTAATTGACCCCCTTGAGTGCCCACTCAAGCCATAGAAATTTTAAGGGGTATCCTGGGTGTTGCTCACGATTGGGGGGAGGGGAAAACTACGAAACACATAAGATGCAGAGGGGTACCCAGTACCCACCTTGGGGAGGTCATGGCGCGCTGCACCATCGAAATTGTTATGGGGGGGAAGTATTTCGTGTTGGTATTTTCCCTGTTATGGGGTCTTATTTTGGAGGGGGTGCATCCTTGCTCTTAAGCGGAGGGGGGAACCCCTAGATGCAGTAATTTTGCAAACTTTTTCTGCAAAATAATTGTTGTAACATTTTTCATTAGAAATGATTCATTAAAAATTTTAATATTTTCTCTCTTTTCTTTTTTTGTAACATAGATAGATACAGCATACGCAACTTTCAAGAGAAACAATATTAACTTTTGTGTCAAAATGAACTGTATATCGCTTTTCCAACCCCATGCCGTTATGCATAAGCTTTGGAAAAAGTAGCAATAAATAGTTGGATACTGTGGCAATAAATATTGAGAGTTCAGAGATTGGTAATAAAATGATATGTATGACTTATTAAGAACGTGAGTAAATAGCCCAAGCAGTGTACTTCCTTGCAAATGAAGAAATTCACAGGACATCAGTGAACGCCCAAAAGCAGAAGCACAACCTTGGATATTGGGGTTTGGGAGGGGGGGGGAGCACCTTCATTGAGTCTCAAGCAATTCTCACTAATCCTTGAGTGCTTATGAAAACACGAAGATTGCTAATGAGCCACAAGTAAGTCCGTCGTCATTTAGGGGGTTCGGGGCATGGGCGCGCATAAGCAAAATTTTAAGGGGGGAGGGGGTCAGATATTTTTTCCATGGTTTAGTAAGATACTTTCCGCATAGAAACCAATTTCAGTACAGTTTAGAGTTATTAAAATTTGACATTTTTAATGATTTATTCATTAATGGCTGGAAAAATGTTTTTACTTTCTTGCTAGAAAAAAAGTACTAAAAGCAAGGAAGTTCTAATTTCCAAGGTGGGGCTTGAGCCCCCACTTGCCACCCCCCCCCCCCTCCATGTGGACGAAAGGGAGGAAGGTCGAAAGTCCCCCTTGCTTTGGAAAAATAATGCTTTTTATTAGTTATAAGTGGATAGCGGGCGTGTTTTTCGTTGTTTTCCCCAAGTCAATTCCCATTGAGTGCACACCCCCCTCCCTCCATGTCAAATTTCGAAATGAAGGACCGCAGAAAAATATTTCTGATTGTGCGGCCCCCTAATAGAGAATATGTTAGAATCCCCCCCCCCCCCTTCCACTTCAAAGAAAACGCAAACCTACCTGGACTTAAGGCTACCCACCGATTTGTTACGTTAAACTATTATTTATTAATTTATTGCAGCGAAAAGGCAAGGAGCAAGTCACTACTTCATTAAGTTATTTACTTAGCCCAATTTATATAATATGTGCATATAAGTATACAAAGGGCAAATGTATGTTCAAACTGACAAACTAAAAAAATTCCTCTCCTCTCCTACTCCATGAGTAACAGACATTAAATTAACGTGACTAGGGGTGCACCCTCCCCCCCCCCTGCCCGTTTAATACAGAAAAATGTTCATATAGCAAACGGATTAAGGAGAAAAAAAAAAAAAAACGATAACACTTGTTTAAAATAGAAAAGAATTTTTCAAGTAATGTGTTTCATATGATACATGATAGAATTCAGAATAGATTAAAATTTGACAAACTCTTAATAAAATTCTATGTGAAACATAAAGTTAAATAACAATTCTTAATAAAACTATTTAATATATAAAGCTGAATAATTTTCTTGTAAATATACAGGCGTCTCTCGTATTCGTCCCGTGTAGTATCGAAATCGTGCTATACGAGACTTTTTTAAACTTATTAACATATTTTTTTTACACTAATTAATCATGTACATAGTAAAAATCATGTCAATATGTATCGTGTTGTATCGAAACCGTGTTATACGAGACTTAGAAATAATGTAAATCAAAGCATGTCTATCGTGTTATATCGAAACCAAGTTTCATGAAAAACAAAGTAAAACCTCATTAGAGTTATCAAACATTAACAGAATGTATTAAACAAAAAAGAAATGTCTTCTTTATTAGTGATAACTTTCGTGTTATATCAAAACCATGAAGTATTAAATTGAAGTTTCGTACTGTGTAATATCGAAACCGTGTTGTGCAAGTATCATGTTATACCAGGGACGAATGTACTACAGTAAATTTGTTAAAATCGAACGTCAATTACATTGATTGTATTATAAAATAAAACCTGCTAAGTGTGAAGCATAATGCAAAATATAATGCTGTGGTTTTATTTTAATTTAGAAGCAAAATTACCCTCTTATAATTGTAATGTGTGTTGTTTAAATGCTAACACTGAAAAACACAATTACAGCATATAACCAAATCCAGAATAAAACATTCTTAAAAATTGGATGGTATGATAAATTGAGGAATGTCTCCACATGCTTCTCAGCACTTATTCAACATGGTGCGAATATTTTTAATGCTCTTGCTCAAATGTTCTTGACATTGAAACATGAATATAGCTTAAAATTACTCCTCTGTTAATTTGAAAGGATGATCTTTTTAAAATCCCCACGGAAAATACATGACTAATGACTATCATGCTAAACTTGTTACCAAACTACTACATTATTTTTACCATTAACTACTAATATAGTGCTTTTGTAGAAAACAATAAATTAAAGTAGAAGCAAAATATATTTGACCCAAAGAAGGACAATCATTTTCTCTTTTAACTATATAGCTTTGAAATTTAATATTTAAATACATAATTGAAAAAACTATATATGTCATTGCTTTGACGGGATTTTTGAAACATATCAATAACATAAAGCATATATACCACTACTATTATACACTTAAGTTTTGCTGATACCTTTTACTTGAAATGCAATGTTGATTTAATGTTCATTTTCTTCACTCACTAGAATACTTGGCTTAATTTCTACTTTCCTCATACCCCTAATTTCTTACACCATAAAATTACAGATAGTGATCTCCAAGTTTTAATGCCAGCATGCCAAAGAAGTTTTGTAAATGCTTTTCTTTTGACATTTATGAAACTTTTGCACCAGGAAAAACTAGAGTAGAGCTAACTACAGGAATAACTTAGAGAAGCATATTCATTCTTGGTATGATAACAGCAAGAATTTGTTTTAAACTAGAATAATACACAGATTTTTTTTAAGCCGGCTGTGTTACAATTCTAAGCAAAATAATTGTACCAGAAATAAAATATATCTGTGACCAAGTAAAAATATTCAAACCAAACTTTTTATCTCGAGGAAAATTAGCCAAAAAAATGCTAGCATTTATAAAGAGGGTTTTAGTCATAAATTAAGTGACAACATCCCTTTATATTAATTCTGTAAATGCTTTTTATTACATCAGACACAAGAATCATATATTTAGACTGACACTATATGACTGATGTTGAATGCACTTGAATTTTAACAAGTCGGTTTTAAAGCATTATTGCCAGCAAAATTAGTACTTCAAAGCAGACTTAAATAAAGTAACTGTTGTGCAAGTTCTAAATTCAACTAGTGTGCTTTAAGTTTCTATAACCTCATCCATCTTCTCATTATTCAGGATCAAACAATTGACATCTTGGTAAACTATGGAACCCTTCTGAAAAATAAATATATTAATAAACAAAAATGTATTCATAATTCACAATACAAATTGAACATTCAACTTTGGGCCACATTGAAATAATTATTTTTATACTTATATTCACAGGAAGTTTGTGCATCAGATGAACTTAAAACTGATTTCTGGCTGCAAAGCATAGACCCACTATTTCAAAGATTATATTGGTTGTTCTTCCTCATTGAAAGGTCCAGTTAAAGCATTATTACCAGCAAAATTAGGACTTTGCAGCAGACTTTAATAAAGTAACTGTCATGCAAAGTCTAAATTCAACTAGTGTCATGCTTTAAGTTTCCATGAAATCATCCATCTTCTCGCTATTCAGGATCAAACAATTGCCATCTTAATAAACTAACATGGAGGAACCCTTCTGAAAAATATACAATAAGCAAAAAATGTATTCATAGTTTACAATACAAATTGAACATTCAACTTTGGGCACATTGAAATAATTATTTTTGTACTTATCCCACAGGAAGTTTGTGCATCAGATGAACTTAATACTGGTTTCTGACTGCAAAGCATAGACCCAGCATTTCAAAGATTCTAATGGTTGTTCTTGCTCATTGAAAGGTCCAGTTAAAGCATTATTACCAGCAAAATTAAGACTTTGCAGCAGACTTTAATAAAGTAACTGTCATGCAAAGCCTAAATTCAACTAGTGTTGTGCTTTAAGTTTCCATGAAATCATTCATCTTCTCGCTATTCAGGATCAAACAATTGACATCTTGGTAAACTAACATGGAGGAACCCTTCTGAAAAATAAACAATAAGTGAAAAATGTATTCATAATACAAATAGAACATTAAACTTTGGGCACACTGAAATAAAGCATTTTTATACACATGTCCGCAGGAAATTTGTGCATCAGATGAACTTGGAACTGATGACTGACCAGTGAAAAACCCACAATCTCAAAGATTTCAATCATTGCTGTAACAATGACTGCTCACTGAAAGGTGAACTTATACTTCAGGTGCTATTGACAAATGTACCAGGTGCCCTACTAATATAATAGAATAGTGTTTCATGCTTAAATAATTTGGCTCTTAGCAAACTACAAAAATCTTTCATTTGTTGCTAGACAAAGTTAAAGTTCAGTAGTAGAGATTAAAAATTTGGCATATAATTTTAAGTAATGAATTAAACAGCTAAATAATTTCAATTATGTAAGGATTAGGAAATAAGTATTTTACTCATGATAAACATTGTTACACATCACACTATTTGTTACACATGTGTTACATCACACTATTTATTACACATCTATAATGCTGGATAAGAATAATACCTAAAATTCATGAATTTTGACAGTAAATTTAACAGCATACTTACTGATTTGTGACACCAAGAATATGAAAATTAATAAATGTTCATTTTTGGCGCACCCGGGAAGGCTAATAGGGAGAATATTCAACAAGAAGAAAAGATATGATAGTTGATGGGAAGGGGACTTAACAGGAAGAACCTTTACAGAGTTAATTTTTGAAGAAAATATTTTGACGGGAAATTGAACAGTTAAAGGGCTATTCCACGGAAAACGGTAATTTTTCCCCGCATGTGACGCTTCGTATATTTCATAAAAAATAATAATTAAAAAGGATAATGAACAAAATTTTGTTGCTTAAGACATCACAAATGCATGTGTGACTTCTTTAGCCAAAACTTTCTTCTAAAATTATTTCTCTTTTATGAAATACAGAAACCGTCACGTGCGGGACAAAATGACCATTTTCAATGGAATAGGCATAGATATATTTTTTTTTTCAATGGTTTAAATAATTTATTTCTAAACTTATGAGATATGTTTCCTTTACATTGAAACCATAGCTTTCAAAATCTGCAATTTGTTTCGTCATTGCTGTATTAATAGAGCAAAAATATTAGCTTATCCACAAGCAAATTACCAGAGGTTGACTTTAGATGTTCTGCACGTGACGCATGTAAATAAATTTTAATTTAAATAACAAAATTGTTTCAGAAGCATCTTTGTATCAAATTTAAAGATTAAAATAATTGCTTACCCCAGTGTCATTAAAATATTAAGAGATATGATGAAATGTTAATGAAATTTAAGCGTATTTTTGTCCCACATGTGACGGAGGAATGGCCCTAAATAGTTTCAACTATGCAACAGGAAAAGAAAATAAATGTCAGAATGAAGTCATTTGATGCTCAACTACACAGGAGACAGAAAGCATCCTTACTTAAGACTTGATATCTGAAAGAAAGTCAATTTTGGCAGAAAATTAAATTTGCTGCTAAATATTCCTAATTGTTTAAGGAACAAAAATGCTTTACAGTACAATTTTCAATAGCGTTCATTTGAAACACATCTTTGCACGCTAATGGCTAACAGGAGGAATCTGCCCTTAAGAATAGATGACAGGAATAAATTTAATTCTGGCAGTAATTAAATTAATTATACATCAAAATGGTTTTACTAAATGAAGGAAATTAAATAATTTACTCACGATAACAGATTTCCAGCTGACGAAGATCTACGAACGCTAAAGGCTGACAGGAACAATTCTGACAAAAGTCAACACGTTTGAGAAAAATTATTGTTAATTTTGGATAATTAAGCAACTCAGTAGCTTTAATTATGCAAGGAAAAGGAAACATCTACATGTTTCACAAAGGATAAATGTTTAATGATGTGAATACATGCACGCTTACAGGAAGAATCCTTAAGGACGTCTTAAAGAAATGTACGTTAATTTAGGCGGGAAATTAAAAGAAGCCTAACAGTTTCAACAACCTAAGGCCTAGCCATAATAAATCTTAATACATGCTTTTAATTTCATGACCGTTGTACTGTCCAACCACAGATTGCATGGAATTTTCAAACGTCCAGATCAACGAATCTATGTGAATAAGGGGGAAAAGTAAAAATTTGATGCGCGTATTCCGCTAATTTGGATGAGACTCTGCTTCTGCAAAAGCTGTGAGACATCGGTAAAAAATAATAAATTTATCCATTTCCGGCTCTAAAACGGTGTTTGTTATTCCATACAATCCGTGGTCAGACAGTAAGCATAAATAAAGGAACACGCGCTTTTTCAAAATAAAAAAAAAAAACAAAAAGATACAACTTAATATAGTCACATCCAAGAAAATGTTTCACTTACTTTCATGCATATCTAATTGTAAAAATCTCATCATAATAAATACATCAACACATTACTCATTACTATATTCTTCGAGCCATTTTGTAAACCACGCACGAGGTACAGGAAGAATCCTTGTCGCCAAGTCTGAGAATGATATCATTTAGCGCCAAAATATAGGGTTGCCTCCCGTTTATCTGTCAGGATCGTTCCTGCATTGACCGATTTCCTTAAAAATCTTTCGCGCGTAAATAAAATTGCTCTTATATTATAAATCCAAACTTTTATAATATTTTTATTATTATTGTTTTGTGTAACACTATTATTAATCCATAAATTGTATAATTAAGTATTTTCGAATGTAGTGTGGATGGTTGAATCAATTTCATGTTACGAAATTCAAGATGACGATAATATTACCGTGTATGCAATCTAATATTTCATCCAGAAGTTAGTAGTCAAGGGGTAGCTCGAAACAGCGCATATCAAGTAATTATTTATTAGCTGTTGCTTTCAGAACTACTTCATTTGACAAATTAATTTACTTCCTAAATTCAAGTTCGATAGGTATTTTTTAAAGATGTAAATATCTTCGAGTTGTTGTATGTATTGTCAACAAGAGGGTTTTTTTTTTTTTTTTTTTAATAAAGAAAACGAACTGTTCTCTGAATATTTGCTGTTGATTTTTTTCTCCTGAAATTATTAATGCTTATGTTTTAGATAATGTTAGGAACAAATAATTTCGTACAGTAGCCCCTCGTTATATCGCGCTTGTGGCTGTGGGAGACAGTAAAAAAGTGCGATACATCCGAAAACGCGATATAATCGAGGTCGTTAAAACTAACATTCTAGTAACTGATATGTGCATCAACAATAAATACAGTTTAATCTTATACAAGGACGACTTTCTGTATAAAAGCACCAAAAAAAAAAAAAAAATACCTTACCATTTACTTCTTTCTTAATATAAAATAAAATACGAAATATTCTAATGGTTTCTCGTTGAAATAAGAGCTTAAACCATTATAAGTAATGATGTAGCAAATTCAGAAGAAGGAAATACATCCTTGTCTATACTAATAATATAAAAGCAGTGTAGAGTTTTTGTTTGAATGCGCTTATCTCAGGAACTACTGGTTCGAATGAAAAAACTTTTTCTGTTGAATAGTCCATTCATTGAGGAAAGCTTTCGGCTATATAACTAATATATATTCGGCTATGTGTTTGTGGAGGTAGCAGGGGTTCTGCTGGGTGCTCACAAATTTCAAGTGAATATGCCAACTACTTCTTGAATTTTGTGATTGCTAACATACGAACACCACATTTTTATGTATAAGATTGCAGTTGTTCACTTCTAATTGCAAGTGTTCCAAATCATTAACATTTCTTTTTCTTTTTTATTATAACAAATTTAGTGTGGTATGTTGGCAGAACTATTTAGAAGCATGGAGTAATTAACTATAAAGCGTAGAAATTTGAAATGAGAAAAATTAAATTGCTGTATAACTTGGATTTAACAATTTCCTCAATTTAATGATACACTGCATTGAATATATATGCTCTTTGACTTAACAATAACTTTTTCCAGTCTCTTGACAATCGTTAAATCGGGGCCATACTGTATTTAAAAAGTAGTTAAGTAATGTTTCAAAACTACAATCTTTAAGCACAAAATCTTAACTTTGTTTTTTATCATTTTTCTTTTAAATATTATATTACAAATTAATAGTTAGTATTTTGCCTTGAATGTGGTCTCAAATATTGATCTAATTGTGAATGAGCTGTGTGGATCATTTGTTAAGTTTCTCAAATCAAACACTTGTCTCTTTAAAACATAAGGCTGTAGATGTTTTCAAGAGTAAGTGCTAAGTGTCAAAGGCATCCTATCAAAATATTAGAAATGGGAGCTTTTGTATTATTCTCTCGGAGTTTTCTGAAAAATGAAAAATCTTTGGCAAACATACAATAGACAACCAGTGATAACCGGAAAATTTGCTCAATTCATTTTTGAAAACCTTTAAGTGGAAAAAAAGTTTCAAAATTTTATGATCTTCATTTTCAGTTGTCGATAGAATTGGTTTTGACGAAAATGGTTGTTGAAAAATATGCAAGTAATAATTAAGTATAACGTGTAAGTTTGGAATGATGTGTTGTCTTCGTTAAACATACAATAGACTACCAATGATAGCCGGCAAATTTGCTGGACTCATTTTTGAAAAGTTTAGGGTGGAAATTTTTTTTCAAAATTTTATGATCTTGATTTTCAGTTGTTGATAGAATCAGTTTTGACGAAAATGGTTGTCGAAAAATATGCAAGTAATAAGTAAGTATAATGTGTAAGTTCGGAATAATGTGTTGTAGCAGAAATATCAGTGATTTATTTGTTGTTATTAATTTTTGTCAAAAATTCAAGTAGATTACCCATAATGCAGTGGAGTGTTTTTTAATATTTGTTCGGTTATTTGGATGTAGTTTTGTTTATGTACTTCATTTGAGATTTAATAAAAAAAAATTTTTTCATCTTCCAGGAATAAAGTATGGCATATAATTATTCCAGTTCTGACGAAGATATCTATGGGGATCTAGAAGATTTTCATTTTAATCTGGATGCCTTACATCCTAATATGGAAGAAGATTGTCATTCGGTCCGGACAGAAATTCCTACTGATCCTTGGCTAGATGATCATGACATTTTGACCATAAATGATTCGGAGTACTGGAGAAATGATTGTGCATCTGTCTTTACCATCCAAGAATCTAAACTTAGAGAAGAAGAACTTGATTTGTTTAATGAACTCATGGTTGTGGAAGCAGAAGAAAAAAAGGCAGAAATAGAAGTATGTTTTTAGATTGATTTATTTAGAGTAACTCAAAAGTTGCACTTTTATGAACTGTATGTTTATCTACAGATGATGAATTAATAATCCGGAAACGCCAAAAATGACGAGAGAAATTCTGCATTTTTTAGGAAGATTCTATCTAGAATAAAATATTTAATCAGATCTAGATAAACTGTCAAACTGTCTGCAAACTTGAACAATGTCTTTAAAAATCAGTGAGATTTTCATTTTTTGTGTCGCCAATGTCAAAAATGTTAAATTGTATGCAAGTGGTGTGCCACTATGAGACCAACATGGTTGCTAAAATGTCATAATTGATAAATGTCTTAGTTTCATGTGTAACAAAAGTTATGGCTACACAATCAAAAAATTCAAAGGATGTCATTGAAAGAAAACTGAGCAAATGACGGACGAAATTTCTTAAATATCAAACTTGTCTGTAAACTTTGGTAGTGTTTATGTGTTTGTCTATATTATCTAGTTCTTTATGTTACCAGAAATTCATATGATGCTTTTGTACTTTACATATTTTTTTATGTTTAGTATCCGACACAAAAATACTAATACACATAATGCAATCTGTTAGATAATTTAGTAAAATTTCATTTGTCCTTTTCTCTCTAAAATCACTGTCACTAAGCAGCATGATAACCTTGTGGTCATATGGTGTTTCTAGAAATATTTACAGTAATATTTTGTTCAAATAAGTTTTTTTATATGCATTAATATTAACATTAGTAATCATTTTTGCTTTATTTTCAAAATTAATGGATAGTGATAAAAATTTGAATAATCAATAAAAACTCTTCTGTATAAAGTTCTAAATTTCTGATTTTCTCTCAACTAATTGTCAGGGTTTGTACCAGCAATCGGCAACTGGCAGACCACAGTTGAGGGTCGGGCCGTGAAAGGTCAAAATTGGACCGCCAGCCTAAACAAGGTGGTAACAAAAAGCTAAAGAACAATTGATGCTAAATGTTTTATTATAAAACTAGCAAGTGTCACCCGACTTTGCATGGCCTACCACAAAAGTAAAAGTTATGTCAAATGATGCATGTCCAACAATCAGGCTTGAGCAAAAAAGAAAAAAAAAATACTGTAAAATATCCGGTAGGAATAATGACCATAGTCCTTAAAACCCACCATTAAAATTTCAGCATTAGTCTCTAAAAATTCTCATTCCAACAAGAAAACTTCATAAGTAAAGTTAACACTACCATAAAAATCCTAAATCCGGAATGAATACCGTGATTTATATTTAAAGAGCCTACAGAATAAGGGCAAGAATCCTGAAGTAGCACACCGACCTTATAAATCCTCATTAGAATTTGGACAACAGTCTCAGAATATCCCCAGTAGTCTTGACGTTAATCTCTAAAAGATTCTTACTTGAGTGAGGGAAACAGTCCTTAAAAATTCCCGTCAGAGTGAGGACAATAGTTCTCCAAACTCTCCAGTAGAAAAAGAAATATTCAGTAGCAGACTGGGAGATCAACATTTCTGGGAGAGGGGGGGGTGCCCTATCCCCCAAAAGGATGAATTTATTTAACTATTTTATTCTTTATTTTATAATTGACTTTTCTATATAGCATTTTTTAAATAGTTAATTAAAAAGAACACAAAACACACAGTATATTTTAAATAAAAGCATTTTTGTTTGCAAAAGAAGTAATACTGGAATCAGAGGCCCAGAGTGACAGAATGCATTTGACTTGCTGGTTTCGAATTCAAGGAAACGCAATATCATGATTCTTTCATTAATTCTTCTTTGATGGAATCAATAATTAACATTCTTCAAAATATGTATGTGTAGGCGTTCCTGAGAGAGCTATTTTGATCTAGGAAGCTATTTGCCAAATAATAGATTTATTTTTCAGCTTATAAAAAATGCAGAAGGAAAGAAATCATATAGTAGTTTCTTCTGAAAACCATGATATTAATGGAAACAGCATGTAATATCACTATGTTATCTCAACTGTATCATGGCTTCAAGAACAAATCAGTAACCAGCAACTACTTTGAAAATCACACAGAAAGTGTCCTGAATTCTTCAACAAAAACTTATACGCTTAATAGCTATGATTTTCTTAGTTAAATAATATTTTATAGTTAAAATATAAAATAACTAGCAAAAATACAAGGCGTTGCCTTGGTCAGTAGTAATTGTGAGAAACAATCGCTACTTTCATTCGTTTTCTGTTTTAACTGAAAAAACTTAAAACACACCGCTTTGACATGATTAAAAATCGAACTTCTTCCTTACCCATAAAAGTAAAATAGCAATAAGTGTAAAGAACAAAATAATATTCAGTTAGAAAAGAAAGCACAACATTTAAGCATATAAAAATTTGAAGAATTTCCAAAACATGAACTTACAAAAACAGAGATCCCTAAAAAAACCATGTGCTTTATTTATTTAATTAAACAGTACACACATAAAAAAGCTCTCTACAATGTTTCCCTAAGTGTGCAAAAAGTAGAGTTTCCAAATATTTAATTGACGTTCATGTTTGCTCTGGAGAAGCCTTGATTCAAAATTTTCATTATGATTAATATTACTGTTGTAAGTCAACAAATTTTTGTAACAGTGGGTTTTATATCTAATCATTTAAAGGAGAAATTACATGAAATTTACTGTTTTCCATCATAACCTTTTTAAACTCAGTTTTTTAGAAATAAATTATAGCCTATGTTTCTTCCTGATAATGTAGCTATCTGTGGTGAAAAAATGGTTGAAATCGGTAGCTTTGAAGTTTACCCCGAACATACTTATAAACAGAAGTAGCCATTTATGTAAATATATTTATAAAAACTCAAATGAAATATGGGTTTATTGAATAACCTTGAAATCATGTTGTAATTATTATGACAATGTTCCTAATTAAAACCGCTGATTGTATAGCATCTCGGCAACATTATATTGGGTTTAGTATTTAATTGGCTTGAAACGTTAAAGATATGCACATGTCCACATGTAACTATGTCCACATTCAAAGTATATTAGTGCATAATATTTATGTACTTAGAAGTAGAGCTCTAGTCTGAAGGGATCCTGAAACAAAAAAAATAAATAAATAAATAATGGGGAAAAAAAAAACATTTAAAAATAAAGTAATGAAAACTTTCTTTTGAAACATTGAATGTGGGGGGAAGAGGTGGAGTGCTATTCAATTTCCCGGGCCCCCTCCAAAAAATTTTTCTGTATCTTCTCTGGGGGGGGGGGATTTAAGGGATATTTTTCTGTTTGAGGGCTTTCACTCTGGGGAGTACTTCATAACTTTTGAGCGGATGTGCAATTGCTTGGGAGAGGGAACTGGCATCTGTTCTGCACAATGATCCACATTCCAAACCATTCACTTTGCAAAGGAAGAAACATTACTTAGAAGATTGTTCTGCACTGTTCATTTTAAGGAATGGGGTTTTTTAAACCCATTTGTTTTGCCCACATTTATCTCAAGTGGTAAAAACTGAAACTCAGCAAAAATGAGCCTGATCACAAGAATTCAAGATGTCACTTTGCACAGCAATGCATGTCATGAACATTGAACAGTATAGACCTCAGTTGTCTGATCTGATGAAAAAAAAAATGAATTGCCCAGAGTTGGCTTACACACTCTGGACATGATGTTAGAAAACGAGAATAGAAATATGTTTCATTTTAAAACTTTGGTGGAGGTACCGATATGTCTGATTTTTCTCAAGGTGGTATAACAGGACTCATCTTTCTTAATGGAAATCATAATTCTGTACCTCAAAGCCTGACTAACGCAAGTCACATTCTTGCCACTTTCAGGAGAGCGAAAAAACTTTCATTTATGCATACAGCGGATGAGGCTCTCGCTCTTTTATGCTGGTAAATAACTATAAAGGATTTTTGTTTTTCAGAATTATGTCGTGATGATTCAATGGGGAATAAGGTTCTTCATATAAAGCAGCAATAATCTGAAAATATCCGTTTTTGGACTTAGGTTAGTCTGGCTCTGAGGTAAAGAATTGAGAAGATTGTCCAATTATTCATAAAAGATTATCTTTTGTTTTACGTACCTGAGTTCAACAGTAAGCTGATGACCAAACGGCACGACCTTGAGGGTCACAGATTTTGACAAAATTCTAGCTATAGGTCCATTCCCACTAGATATGAGCCCGGGTAAAGCGGTTTGACTGCATATTCCCTAGTTTCTCTGCAACGAGGTTCCAAAATTGCTAGTTTGACCCGAGAAATGCAATGGCGTTTCCATTGGAATTTCAGACTTTGACACTATGTTCGATCTCCCAACATCATTTTCATCTTTTGTTAGTAAATTGAGTATAAGGGAGGATACATATTTATTTATAGGCATGATCTAAGTTAGTTGAAAAGGCTAAACAATCTTGTATTTTTGTTCTTTTGTGTGCCATGTGCAATAAATCAGAGTGTTTTCTCTTCTCCCATTTTTCGCTTATCAATGTGGGATATCTTCGATAGCAGACAATAAATATCCAATTAAAATAAATGTTTTTATTAAAAAACGATAAATACTTGTTACTAGCAAACGTTTAATATAAAATAAAAATAATTAGTTTTATTTGCAAACGATAAATATCCTGTTACTTTGTTATTTTGCCATTCAAGTTATTGAAATTAAAAGTAGGAGCCAATTTGAATTTGAGAACTGCTTATTAGAAACTAGTTTTCAACTTAATTAATTCAAAGATAAGCATGCAAACGGCTCATTCTGCAGTACAATAGCAGAAAAAGAGATAAAAATGGTAATTTTAAAGGAAATTCCATTGCATTTCTGGGTCCAAATTATCAACTTTGGACCCCCGTTGCAGCCGAAGTAGGGCCTATGCAGTCAAACCGCTATACCTGGGCTCATATTTAGTTGGAATTGACCTATATCTAGAATTTTGCCCAATTCCATGACCCTCAAAGTCGTGCCGTTTGGTAGTGAGTATTCTAGCTTTAAAATGTAACAATACCCTCTCTAAAAAGTGAAACAATCGTTTATAGCACTAGCAAATCTAAGTTATAAAATGGCCAGCTCATAATCGTGATCTACACAGCATTGGAAATGGAAGCTGTGTGAATGATTGTCCTGTCATGGTTAGTTCAGAACCAAAACATGAATGAATAATAATATGAACCAACAGGTACTACACAGCAGTTTCCAAAGCTTGTGAATTGTATACCCAGTCTCAAATTTAAAGCAATTTAGAAAAGTAGTGAGCCAACCTATTTTTGTATGTTTTAGTTGATGTTTATGGCCAGACTTCAAGTAATGTTAACTTTTGAAACATCATTTTGTCATAAATGATTTTTTTTTTTTTTTTCAATTTATCTGTGTGTTTTGTAAAATTAAAAGGGAATGGTAAATTGTATGAATTAATATTTTTGTCCTGTATCATTTTTTTTTTTTCTTTTTCAGTATAAATCAGGTTATGAGTCTTTGCAATGTGAAGTGGAGAAACTTCGTAAATCTGATGCTGAGAAAACTGCGAAAATCTCACAGCTTATGACTGAAAATATAAATTTGAAGAAAAATATTTGTTCTTTATATAAAACAGCTAAATCCGAAATTGAGCAAAAAGACTTTTTAGTAAAGCAAGCAAATAGAAAGTAAGCTTTCATAATCAAGCTTAAATGTTGATTTTTTCTTTCATTTTCTGAATTTAGTATGATTAACTAGTAGTATTTATAATCTGTTAATCAACTTTTTTTTCATATAAAGCAACTGCATTTAAATTAAAGTACACATTCAGTAATTGCTGTGTTTTAAATACAACTCTTAAACAACATGACAGAAGTGACCAAATATTTCTTGCAAGTAATGCGGGGGGAAATTCTCAAACTTCTTATTCCTTCCTTTATGTAAAGACTCATGTTTAAAGTTAAGTTTAATATATTTAGAAGATTCTACACTGAGAAAATTTGATTGATGCTGGCTCGATTCACCTTGAAATGTGCCAGCACTGTAAGGTGCATACATGACCTGAAAAACCTTTAAAATCATTTCATTTTTGCTGCTTTCTACATCTAATATATGTAAAAGAAACTATTAGATTCATGAAAATTTTCTAACTTCAATGGACTCTCATGTTTTGAGTTGTGCTGAGTCTGTTTTGACTATTTTTGGAAAACATCTGTCTGTGTGTGGGACTGGTGTTTCATGGCTACTCTAGAGCAAAAACTACTACATAAATTTGAAGGAAATTTGGTACACATATGTATTGGTGCCCACTAGTTTTTGGCACAAATTCCTCCAAAAAGGGTGAAGCAATTAAATATTTTATTTGTTATGCATGACTGCTATATCTCAGGAAGAAACAGATAGATAATTCAAACAAAAATTGGTTCATCATAAAGGGTACAAGTGCTGATTCAACTTTGGTGTCAATATATCACAGGAGTGGAGCAATCCAATATTTTTCTCGTTGCTTTTGATTGCTATATTTTAAAAATTAATGAACCGAATCAAGCAAAAATTGATCCATAGAGAGAGATGAGAGCTGATTTGATTTCAGTGCCAATAGCTTCAGGGAGAGAGAGGATGTGTGCAAATGAGCGTTCTTTCTTGTTCATTGTGACTGCTATGTCTCAAGAAGTAATGCTTTATCCATTGTAAGCTGAGCTGTTCTCATGAATGACAGACAGTATTTCAAGTGTTGTTTTGTTTTTACTTTCTTCTATATCTAATATATAGAAGAAAGTATTGGATTCGTGCAAATTTTCGAATTTCGAATTTTGACGGATTCGAACGTTTTGAGGTGTGCTGAGTTCATTTCGACCATTTTTGGAAAATGTCTGTCTGTCTGTGTGTGTGTATGTATGTGTGTGTGTGTGTGTGTATGTATGTGTGTCACGTCTGTGTGTGACCAGTTTTTTGTGGCCGCTCTACAACAAAAACTACCGCATGAAATCGAACGAAATTTAGTACACATATGTGCCCCTATGTGAACTTGTGCCCATTAGTTTTTGGCGCGAATTCCTCCAAGGGGGGTGGAGCAATGAGACGTTTTTCGAGTTACGCGTGCTTGCTATTCCTCAGGAAGTAACTGGCGGAATCAAACAAAATTTGGTCCATATGTTGGTATTAACAGGAACAGGTGCTGATTCAATTTTGGTGTCAATAACTCAAACGGGGGTTGAGCTATAGAACGTTTTTTGTCGTCAATTGTGACTGCTGTATCTCAAGAAATAATGAACGGAATGAAAGAAAAATTTATCGGCAAGTAGCCCTTAGTGGGTATAAGAACTGATTTTATTTTTGTGTCAACAGCTAAAAAGGGGGGGTAGCGCAATCACCCGTTCTTTTTTTCCATTTTGAGTGCCCTATCTCAAGAAGTAATGCTACGTTCTGGTTGAAATTTGGAATATATGTGAATCCATTTGTAAACAGGCTTTGGTTCAATTTTGACGCCGATCGTTCCAAGAGGTGTTGATTTTTTTTTTTTTTTTTTTGCGAATAAAAATATTTTTATTAATGCAACAATAAGAAAGATAAATCGTAATAGATTGTCTGCGTATTTCTCGTGATTTTAATTGTATGGAAATGATAGGAAATATTATCTCAATGATTTAAAATTTTTAACTGTTGCCATCTTATGTTTGTCAACAAATAAAATATTTGTAATTAATTCAAGCAAGGCTTAATAACTTTCAATTTTCGCTCTTTGCTTTGCTTTTGCAATAATTCAGACATTAGGATGGTCGTCAAGTTTTTGCATGTGTAATTTTGTTTTTGTTGGGAATATTGCTTCCTCGTCAAGCATGGGGAGGGATCAGAAAAAAAAGAAAAATATAGAAGAAAGTTTCGTGATGGCCACAACATACTAGTTTAATCTTTGTCTGAAAGTTCACCACTTAAAAAAAAACATATTTTCTCGAGAAAAATCTATTCTTTCTAATGGTACCTACTGACTAAAAGATGCAAGGCGACAAACTTGAGCTACAGTGCATTGAAACAAGTTATTTTTCATGTGAAAGATTTTGATGGTCTATTTGCAAGACAATATATATTTTACAAAATCAATATTCATGCTCTGCAGCTGGAATAAATTAAAAACAAATTCAGTGTTTTGACAGTAGGACAAAGTTACGAAGTACAAGCTTTTGGATTATTTTTGTTCAAAGTTTTCGACAACCTAAAATCCAGGAAAAGATTTCCCCCAAACACTTTGTCAAGAGCTTGCGTATATGTTAAAGAAGAACTAATAAACTCAAAGTCACAAAAATGTTAGAACCTCTTACCCTACTAGAATGTATTAAAGCAAAATGTACTTAAAGCTCCTAAAATTTCATGCTTTCAATGCGATAAAATCTTCTGCAACCTCTGCCTAAACATGGCAATTAGTCCCACAAAGCTGATCCGCCTCTTTACAGCACTTATTTCAGTGATCCTAGATCCTCAGGATTTTCATCTTGGAAAATATGCATGGATTAGTTTCAAGGGCTTCTCTATGCCTCTGTAAAATGACATCCAATTTGGAGATGGTAGAGTGGGGAAGGTTTGAAAAAGCAGGTCAGTTTGGCATGGAGTGACACAAAACGGTTCTTCAGTATCTTCTTTCAGTGCGCCTTGTGTCTCCTTATTTCCTACCTAATAAAAAGTATCCAGCACATTTTTCAAAAAAACAAGCATTTGGTTATTTTTTAACTCATGAAAAAAACATATAATACCCCTTTCCCTCCAAAATCAAAAGGCCTTTGAAAGGAAACTTAGTACCCTAGTTGAAATAAAATTTTCTACTGAATAACATTTTTAAACATTTTATCACTAACATCAGATGAACAAAGATTTCTCCTCAAAATGATTGTCTGTTGCAAAAGAAATAAAGACCTCTGCTGTTGCAGGCATAGATTATCACCGCATCAACTGGCTTGCTTCATAATGCATAGAAAGTATTAATCGCGAATTCTATGCAGCTACTTTTTTCATCAAACTTATTTGTCATGTTCCATTTGAATTTGATTTTTTTTTTTTTAGGGCCAAAACATAAACTTTTAAGAATAAACCTATTTTTAAAATTCAGCAAGCTTGTTCTAATAAACTTAGATTGCATTTTTTTCTATTACAATTTGATTCAAATTTTGAAGTGTTAAGGTCATTGTTGATTTCTAAGAAAAAAATCTGGAAACAATTAATTCTCTGCATTTGTGTGAACGTTGTTTGGATGCAATTTTATTTTCATTTTTTGTACATATGTTTGTGTATCATAAATTTGTGTTTGAACATAATATATAGACTAATTTTTAATACTATGCTTCAAGACACAAAAATGTATTTGCATGTACTGTTTATTATCAAAATTCCCTTGTGCAGTAAAACAAATTCCTATAGTATTTTGGTTGTAATTAGGGTTCCCAATCCCGCGCCGAATTCAGTCCCACGGGATTTCGGGATTGTAAGGAGCCAATCTCCCGGGATTCCGCGGGATTGACTTTATTTTTCTAAAAAGAGAAAAAGTAGTGCTTTTTAGGAAGGACTGCTCTTGGCACTTGAAATACTAGTTTTTTGAATTCCTTACACTAATCATAGAGCACTACAAAGTTAGATCCCAATTAGACATTGTTTGGTAGGCAAAAGTGTGCCCTAAAACAGCAAAGCATTACACATATGGGATATGATTAATGATTTTTGTTCAAAAATAATGCACTTAATAAAAACAA
Organism: Uloborus diversus; assembly: GCF_026930045.1. NCBI lineage: Eukaryota > Metazoa > Arthropoda > Arachnida > Araneae > Uloboridae > Uloborus > Uloborus diversus. The sequence continues at coordinate 128,054,664 of NC_072734.1, read as the reverse complement.
GTGGGGTGACTCCACTGCAATTGGTTTTATTAAAATTAAATAATTGTGAACATTAAAAAAAAAGAGGTGCATTAATTTCATCACCTTCTGAAATAGATTTTTCTTTTTTATGCTGGGTTTTTGCTCAAGAACTGCAAATTTTGGACAAAAGCGATGTCTGTTGGATATGTGTTTTGCTGTATCCAATTTAACTTGCATTAATGATACCCTTGTTGCTCCCTAACGTTGGTCATTGTATCAGTGAACTTGGTTCATTCCAAGAAGGGGTGAATACTGCTAGATTTTACCAAGTCGCAGTGTCTGTAAAAGTGTTTAAATAAATTCGCTAATTTTGCCTCTCACTTTAAAGAGAAATTCAAAAACATGAGTAGCTTAACTTACTGCTCTGTCACATGGGCGCCCATATGTAAAATTTTAAGGGGGTCTCAGATATTTTAACCATGGTTTATCAGGATATTTTCCCCATAGAAGCTGATTTCAGGACAGATTAGTCATTACAATTTGAGAAAGTGGAGAAGAAATGTTTTTGCACTTTTGAAAAGAAAAAAGTACTAAAAGGAAGGAAGTTCTAATTTCTAAGGGGGGGCTCAAGCCCCCCTTGCCCCCCTATATGGGCGCCCTTGCTCTGTCATGTGAGTCATCCTGTGTTTCATACAAGTTTCTAGCGCCCCTTTTAAAGACGCGCCAAATATATAAATAATGTGAGGTTTTTCATCACTTGCTTATTTAGAGTGCAGTTTTTGTAACTTAAAGGTTTTTAGTGTATTACTAAAGCTTACAGAAGTGCTCCAACATTGCATTCAGACTACTACAGCAGGTTTCAGAATATGTAACACACTCTCTATTTTTTCTAAAGATTAATTTACCGGACTTTGAATTTTAGTGATGGTTTTCGAAAATGCTTATAAGTTTTAAGCATTTTTGTAATTGCTAAATGTATGAAAACTGAAACCTGAATGACAATACCAATTCATTCTCAGAAAAATATATTCTATTTTTATTGCGTTCTTAAATTGGAAATCCATCATTGGTCAAATGAGACAGGTTTTCCTGCTGTTCTTGCAGATACACAAGGAAAAACTTTGGTTTTCTTCAGATGGTACTTGTGAAAATAGTCATTTTATGAGTGGCAAAAGCTGGAAAACGTTTGAGTAGAAAAAAAAATAATGGGATTTGTAATCCTGGGGGATTCAGAGCAAAATCCCGTGGGAGCAATCCTGCTAAATATCCTGCAGGATTCGGGATTGAAAACCCTAGTTGTAACATTGTGGGATCTTTTCTTGCTGTTAAGAATCTCATGGATTTGCCAGCCTTAAATATTAAAGAAATTTTTCTGTCTTTTTCTTCCATTTAAAGGTATGATAGCCTTTTGTATAGACATAATAAAATGATTGCACAAGAAACGCATCCTGACATGGTACCAAAAGAACCTTCCGATAAAGATGGTGAGTCTTATCTTAATTCTGGTTATTGTATTCATCCTGAAGTATTTATTTTCTAATGTAATTGTATTTGGTGCTTAAATATAAATACAGTAAGCACCCGATTATCCTTGGGTGGTGTAGTAGCAGTTTGTTTCTAGATATCAGTTTCGAACTTGGACACTTGACTGTCTACAGTCAACCCTCATTTATCACAGTTAATATGTTCCAGACTGTACTGTAATTAAATTTTTATGAAGTAGGATTCTTTATTTATAAATTAAATATGTTCCTAGTTACAGTGTGTAAAACTTTGTTGACCTTTTAAGTACACTTTTAAACTTAGTTAAAGCCCTCTACACTTCAAATATCACTTTTTAGTAACCATCACACTCATATTGCAAAATATATTGCACACAAGATGAAAAAAAGATACATATTAGACTTAATAAGTATCACATTGTTGATATTGGGCAATAAACTGCCCACACAGTTCCTTAACACTACTATTAACCTGTAAAAATGCTGCAACTGGTTTGATGATGAAAATAAGTGACAGTATCTCTCCTGCACCACTTTTACACTCTGTCTTTATTGAAGGTGATGCTTTCAGCTTGATGGTTGATGATACAAGTAGTTGAGCACCCTTTACAACCCCCCCCCCCATCTCAACTAGCACTACTACAGCCCCTCAGAAGAGCTAATCTAACTTTAAAAACCAATACAGTCGAACCTTGTTATCACGACACCTTTGGGACTGTCAACAAAGTGTCGTCATAGCCGGAGCGACTTCATGACCGGAATAGTTTAAAAATTCATAATCAAACATTAAAATTAGATTTAATGAAGATATTAATAGTGTTTATGCTTTTAAATAGATTCAACTAATGTTGATTTGAGTAATTGGTGAATGTAAAAAAAAATTCTTTTTAAAAAAATTTCACTTATTATTTTTTTTTTTTTAAATTCTACAATACTTTCCAATAAGTGTTTACTAAACTTTCGAATAACATTTTTAACACCCCTGCTTTCCACGAAATTATCAGCAAGAAAGAAACCAATTCAAGACTCTACACTTTTGTCCGCAATTTGATTCGATTTTGACGGCCTAGCCCCACTCGTAGGTGAAAAAACCCTTTCTAATTCTTTTACCCACTTTAGCGTTGTGTGTCCCTTTTCAATATAATGAGGAGCTCTTATCTCTTTTTCTCTCATGGGAGAAGCTTGTAGTGACTAGAGTTCTGGATCCTTCTCATCAGACGGATCAGGGGCTTTAGTAGTGATGACCACCTGCAGCTTAAGGTAGCTATTGTCTTTCTCTTCTCCTGCTATTTCCCTCGTGCAGTATTACAATTCACCCGCTTTGAATTCCTTTCTATTGTCCCTCTTGTCAAAGTCTGAAACCTGTACCTTTCAGAACTTATCTACTTGTCCCCCACCATTTATGAAATGTCATGCCTGGTCAAATCTTTTGTCTGAGTCCAAAGTTCCTACTAGAAACATTTCCAGATGTTTTCATTATTTTACAGAAAATTTTTCAATTGTTAAAACATATTCGATCCAATCTGAGCAGCTCAAACTGTCGTCGTATGCGGAGCTGCTCCAAAAGCAAAAAAAAAAACTGTCGTAAAACCCGGAGCCACTTAACATTAAAACTGTATGGCATAAGTTCGGGACTTTGAAAAAATGGCGTGACATCTGGAGTGTCGCGATAACGAGGTTTGACTGTATTGTTAAATATAAGGTCTTATAAAGAAAAGAGTCAATATGAGGGTATTAGAAAAAGCTAATGACTTTTTTTTTTTAACACGGTGGAGTGAAGCCATGAAAGTTGAAGCACAAAGTGGTGAGGGACGACTGTAAGTACAAACTTAGTGATGTCTGTTATCAATTGCCCATATTGTTGCCTCATAGCAACAGTAAGATATCTTTGTTATTTCTGGGATTGGATATCTTTCTGTTGCTCAGAGACAACAATGTATAGATAAATGTGGGTCAATGTTAAATAGCTAAGGTAACTTATCTTTTTGAAAATGAACGAATTGGAAGCTTCTTCTGAAAATTACAATTTGTAAAGAACAATGTATTAAATTGACTAAAATATGAAACTTGTATTTAAATGTTATTTTTCATTTTTGGCAGTAAATTACCTTCAAAAAGAAAGAAACATTTTCACATCCCATGTGAAAAATATTTTTTTTCTATTAAAGTATTTTCTATTTGGTTCAGAGGCGTAGCTAGACCCGACTTTCGGGGGGGTTTCTTCTTTTATATATATATATATATATATATATATATATATATATATATATATGTATGTATGTGTGTGTATATGTGAAGAGCAAACATTCAAACAGTGTTTTCTCCAAAAATGAAAAAAAATGAGTTAGTGATTTTTTTTGAACTCAACATTAAATGGTACAAAAATATGCTATTGTTTTCAACCAAAACATATTTTTTCCCATTATAAACCTATTTATAAACTTCAGGTTTCATTCAAAAAGTGTTTCCTCCAGAGCCAGTTTCCAGTCAAACAGTGATTCCTCCAGTCAACCAATCAGAGCTGTTCTTACTGATCACGTGACCCAGCTATTTCCCAATGTGTCTAGTGTTTCAGAGGTTATGTTATTGTTTGCTTGGTGCTATGTGTTGGTTTGTTTGTTTATTTTAGAGCGGTGTGCTTTTACCTAAATTTTTATTATTAATTTAGGGATGAAAGAAATAATAGATGCACATTGTGAAAAGTGTTGTCTTACAATCTCTTCCTCTTAGCCATGGAATATCAGTTGAAAAGAAAAGAGACGTAGACAAACTTTTAAACTTAATGTATGGCGAAGAGTGGCAAAATCAACCTGATTTTAATTGGTACAAAGGCATTATTTATAATTTACCTGCACGCAATGATGAAACGGAGGAAGTAGTGTGCGATTGTTTGGATGAGGATTATGCAGGACAATTTTTTTTTCACATATAAATTTCTAGCTTAATTTTATAACAATCAGTTTTATTATGTCATTAATTAGTTTTATTCCATTAAAAAATGTAATCGTAGCAATTTAAGTTACTATCTTTTTCATTCAAAAAGTGTTTTATCCACATTGAAAACATTCAAAACACGTTTCCTCCTTTGAGTTCGGTCAAAACATGATTTCTCCAAATTTCAAATGCATTTTTCTAATTCATTTCAAGTTTATTAGGTAAAGTACGCCTACAAGTCTTACTAGTAATCAGTAATACAACTAAAAAAATGATAATTGGGGTCTAATACGAGTTTTTTTTAAATATATTAGTTTTTTGTGTTTCCTGAAAAACTGTATCCGAAGGAGAAAACATGGTTTGAATGTTTGCTCCTCATGTATGTATATATCTGTATGTATATATATGTACATTTTTTTAGAATTAAAAAAAATAAGAGGGAGGTGAATCTTACATACTTTGGAATGGGGTGCCCCAATTCCGATACTTGTGTCAAACAAAACAAAAGCAAAGAATTTTTTATTTTTTTAATGTTGTGGAATATTCAACTTTTTTTTTTCTTTTCCCTCTATTTAATTTAAAGTGAAATTTTCTAGCAACGTCTTGTCAAAACCAGTCTATCCAAATCAGGGGGAAATCAAATGTCTGATGAGCGTGTTCCGTTCATTTCAGTGTGACTGCTTAATTTAGAGGCTAACACACATCTACAAAAGCTGGCATCCCTGAAAGCTAATAGATACTTCCATTTCCGCCTGTAAACTGGATGTTTGACTTTCAATCTCATCGATGGTCAGACTATAAAGACTATTTTTACTAACTTGGTTTGCACTAAAAGTATGAAACAAAATAAAAAAAGACTTCTTGAATTTTCCCGCAAAAAAATGAAATTGCTTTTCATATCGTTATATTTATATGTTGCTTTTTATGTATTTACATTTATGCTAATTCTGAAGCAGGTTATAAATTTTGAATAAAAAAGTTAGGGAAGAAATATTGGCGGTAGAAAGTTATTCGCTCAACATCATACCATCAGTTCTGCTTTCAAGTCTTTATTTTTAATTTTATTAGCTGCTTTAGAATTTACATAAATATCTTTTTGAGAGAGCAACAGCAATTTCGGGCATTATAAACAGAAGTCTTTTTTATTTTCTACTTTTTAATGCGAACCAAGCTAATAGAAATAATCTAGATTCATCTCGTTTTTAAACATTTTATTCATGTAATGATATACAGCTTTTCTTTTGAATTAAAATAAAATTACCTTCAGAAGGGTCCGATGGGACTAATGTTGCTTTGCAGACTGTACTTCGTTTTCTTCAGACGACGTTAACTTTCTCTTTTTAGAGCAATCCTTTTCGTCATTTTAATTTTTTTCTTTGGGTTGAAAAAAGCTTGTTATCGGTTTTTCTCGCTTCCTAATGCAACAACTTTCACTTAGAATGTACTATTTTAAACCGACTGTACGTTTCCAAATGAAAACCTAATAAATACTGGCTGAAAAATCAATGTGATTGCAATGGATACTCTGGTTAGCAAAGGTCGTTTTGACTATGACCTATGACACAGACGAGACCAGACCAACAAAAACCTCTGTCTCGAATTTCGGTTATGCTATCATTTTTGGATTCTAAGCCCAATGATCTTTAAAGCAGCAAACAAAAACAATTTCTTCAACTTGGAAACAGAGGAATTGTCTTCAAGAGCTGAGGATGCAGTGGAAAAAAGTTAGAAATGCGTTCCACGAATAGGCTTTCCAGGAAGATTAACCAAAGGACAGTCGTTTCGCGCACTTTCTTGGAAGAAGAGTAAAGGGGTGAAATTCACAGGTTTGACATATGTAAGATGAACATTTCAAGTTCATGGTTAAAGGTCCTTCAAGTTAAAAGCCATTTCGCTGTTATCTGGATTAACACTGTTCTTTGGTTGCTCTCTTTCTTAAAATTGTGATTCCTTAGAAAACCGAAATGATAGGAGTGAAAAGAAAGTATAAGTTTTTTTCAAGTGATGAAAAAAGGAAAATCGTAGAATACTGGCCAAGTTAGATTTGCTGCAATTGCTAACCTCAAGAGGATAAATAATGAATCAAAAAAAAAAAAAAAAGATCAGGGACCAAAAAGCAATAAAAGACTTTTTCTTGAAAAAGATATGCTTAAAGTTTCTTTTGCTGTCAAAATGATTCCTTAAGCTCGCAATAAAGCACTCAATAATGTAATAATAGAATAAATACCTAACAAAACTAATAAAGAGGAATTTTAATCAAGAGCCCATATTGTCTTTAGTATCGATTTCAAATTTTCACCATCATTTTTCATATTTCAAATTTCTATAAAAAGTTTCTTAAGCCCCCGTATTTCAAAACTCTTTATCTCAATTTTTTTCTTTAATTTTAAATTTGATATATACAGATTCGACTGTATGCAATATTCCTATTGCGCAGCTCATAATATTAAACATATTTAACAATTTGCTGAATCTATGACAAAGAAAGGCTGCATATACGTGGATTTAACAAATGAATCTCATTTCTAAAGCGAAGTGTCAAATTTCTCTCGATTATCAAAAAATTGTCGCAGCAGAGGGAGGCGTCTTTATGCTTGAGGGTCACACATGGAGCAGATTTTCAATGGCATTGGGGGGGGGGGGGGGGAAAGCAAAGTGAATTTTTGACCTTTGTTACTCAGAAAAAAGTTGTTTTGATTTTTTTTTTCTTTTTCTTCCCTCTTCTTTTTCTTTTTTTTTTTTTTTTTTTGAGACTAACGTTTCGGGGGGGGGGGGGGGGTTGTCCCCAAAACCCCCCCTAGCCACGCCCCTGATTCGGTTGTTACTAATCCTTTTCATCAAATGAATGAATAAATGAGGAATGATTGAATAAATGAATAAATAATGAAACAATGGATAAATTAATAAATTAACTAATATGTGAGAAAAATTTATAAGAGGTTTGTAGTAAATGAATAGAAAATAAATGAAGGAATGAAGGGGAATCAATTCATGAATGAGTACGTAAGTGAATTAATAAATACAAATACAAATACAAAAGTGACGACCAGCACAAGCTCTGGTCCCAGCTAGACTGGTTCCTAGTCAATTTACAATCCCCAGTGAAGATCAGTGGCCCTCTTAAAACCATCTACTCCCGTGCTCATTACCACCTCTTCCGGTAAGCTGTTCCAAGGTTCCACTACCCTGCTAAAATAATAATTTTTCCTAGTATCCATGTTAGCCTGAGATTTAAACAGCTTAAAACAATGACCCCTTGTCCTGTTTTCAGTGCTAAACTTTAGCCCCGTAACATCTTTCGTTTTAATAAATTTAAACAGCTGAATCATGTCCCCTCGGTCTCTTCTTTGCTCAAGACTGTACATTTTTTAGCCTTCTAAGCCTGGAATCATAATCTAAGTGGGAAAGTCCACTTAAGCCTTGTAGCCCGCCTTTGAACCCTTTCCAATACATTAATGTCTTTCTTAAGATAAGGAGACCAAAACTGAACAGCATACTCCAAATGGGGTCTTACCAAACTTCTATATAAGGGCAGAAGAACTTCTTTAGATTTATTTGAAATAGATCTATTGATAAACCCAAGTATCTTATTGGCCTTGTTACTAGCAATGCTGCACTGTTGGCTAAACTTTAAATCCTGACTTATTAAGACGCCCAGATCAGTAACTTTTTCTGCCCGACTAATGACTGAACTTTACAAATAATAACTTGTACACTTATTTTCATGTCCTAAATGGAGCACTTGACATTTCCCAACATTAACAGCCATACCCCATTTATCAGCCCACTCCGTAATATGATCTAGATCCTTTTGCAGCTGATTTGCTTGTTTTTCATTTTCTACAGTCCCCATAACTTTGACATCATCAGCAAAACAATTCATGTTCCCAGAAATATTTTTGTGAATATCGTTCATAAAGACAATGAACAAAACAGGCCCTAACACTGATCCTTGAGGAACCCCGCTTAAGACCCCTCACTCCAATTAGAATAATTTCCCCTTACAACTACTCTTTGTTTCCTTCCGGTCAGCCAGTTTTTTACCCAAATGAAAGTTTTCCCTCCTATTACTATATCAGCTAATTTGCTAAGTAGAGCAACATGCGGTACCTTATCGAAAGCTTTTTGAAAATCAATGTAAACAACATCTACAGGCTTCTTATTGTCCAAAGCCATGGTAACTTTGTCATAGAAATGTAATAAATTCGTTGCACAAGATTTACCTTTCCTGAAACCGTACTGAAAACTAGTCAATAGATTATTAGTCTCTAGAAAATTTACTATCTTAATTTTCATCAATGTTTCAAAAATTTTGCAAACCACCGAAGTTAGACTCACAGGTCTATAATTTCCCGCACTCCCTTTAGACTTTAACTTCGCCAAACTAATTTTGGTAAAAATATCATTAAATAATATGTATAGGGTATTGCAGTAAAAATTAATCCACCAAATTAGTGAAATAGCACGCTCAAATAACATTAAAACTGCTATTAAATCAATAAATAAATTAATCCACCAAATTCATTTTATATCTCCAGACTCACCAGGCGACTACGTTAGCGCATTGACGAATTTTTAAAAGTTTTAATAAAACTTTGAATTTTCTTTTTTTTTCTTTTTTTTTTTTTTGCGTGTGTTTTTAAGGATTAATGGTGCTAGTTAGGATTTTGTGGAATTAATATCTCTTTTTAATAGCGACAATAGAGAGTATTGTTCTTCCTTTCTTTTTTTTTTAATTTGTTTTTTATGCTATCGGACCCCTGTACTGATGAAGATTTTTGGATCTAAGTGGGAAAGTCCACTTAAGCCTTGTAGCCCGCCTTTGAACCCTTTCCAATACATTAATGTCTTTCTTAAGATAAGGAGACCAAAACTGAACAGCATATTCCAAATGAGATCTTACCAAACTTCTATATAAGGGCAGAAGAACTTCTTTAGATTTGTTTGAAATAGGTCTATTGATAAACCCAAGCATCTTATTGACTTTGTTACTAGCTATGCTACACTGTGTTGGCTTAACTTTAAATCCTGACTTATTAAGATGTCCAGATCAGTAACTTTTTCTGCCTGACTAATGACTGAACCTTGCAAATAATAACTTGTACACTTATTTCCATGCCCCTAAATGTAGCACAAGGGCGGATACAAGGGAGGGGCGATGGGGGCGATCGCCCCCTCCTTGAGCCGAGAAACTAGTACTTTCTTCAAGTATATTTTCGATATTAAAGTTCCAAAAACGCAATTTTACATAATCTTCGATGGTGTTAGAAGAAAGGGAGCTATTCCGGAATTGAAGCTTTGGAAACGTAATCGTAGCCCATCTCTTATTACTCTGGGGATGGGGACTAGAACTTTCAATAGGATTTTTTTTTTTGAAATTGAAGTTCGAAAATTTCAATTTTAGACGATCTTACATGATAATTAGGGATAGGTTCAAAGGCTCACCCTGGATATGTTTTGAAAGAAACACAACTATAGGACACCTTTGTTTACATAAGGATAAGCGATGGTGTTCAGTACACTCCTTCGAAAGTTTTAAGAGATTGAAGTTCCAAAGAGTGAACAGTAAAAAACAATCGCCCCCTCCTTGAACATTTTCTGTATCCGCCCTTGATGTAGCACCTGACATTTTCCAACATTAACAGCCATATCCCATTTATCAGCCCACTCCGTAATATGATCTAGATTCTCTTGCAGCTGATTTGCTTGTTCTTCGTTTTCTACAGTCCCCATAACTTTGACATCATCAGCAAAACAATTCATGTTCCCAGAAATATTTTGTAAATATCGTTCATAAAAACAATGAACAAAACGGACCTAACACTGATCCTTGAGGAACCCCACTTAAAACTTCACTCCAATTAGAATAATTTCCCCTTACAACTACCCTTTGCTTCCTTCCAGTCAGCCAGTTTTTTACCCAAATGAAAGGAATGCCCCTATTTCACTTTGCCCCACATACATTTGATAAGTTGTATTAAACATTCAAAATCAAGACTGGCTTAGTATTAATCAAACAAGTCTTGTATTGGACAGTGGATTTCCATGTTTAAATGCTTATTACAAAAACTTAATCATTTTATAATGTAACAATGTATTTTTGATAAATATCAAAATATTATATGTGTGCTCCAAATCAAAGAAGCAAATCTTTAAAAGGCGCTGAATTCTAACAATACTGGTGTGGGTTGTTACTAGTTAGAGACTAGAATTATGTGTTGTAGAGTGTAGTTGTCTAAGTGTTATCTTGTGAGATTAAATGCATAGAGAATTAAATAAGAAAATGGATGAATAGTCCAAATCAGTGTGTATCACATTTTGATAATGACTTGCATTATTGTAATCTTGATCTTTGGAACTATTTATTTTTTGATTGGAATCAAGTATCAGTTTTAAAATGTGCAATAGAACATCAAAAATCCCAACTAACTAGGACCATAGGTTGCTCGTATTTTGAAATTGTTCGTATTTTTAAACAAAACCTAGAAAATACCGTAAAAGAAAACAGTATGCCATTTAATCAAATAAAGTAGTTATGCAATATGTATGTAGAAACAAACATAACGCCACAATATGTAATTACATTTTTTGGCGAAAATTAACTCTCATGGTTTTTACTAAACATAAAGTAAAAATTAAAAGCATGCACAAGGCTGAATATACTCTGGAGAACTATTAAATTAAGAAAATTGAATGAACTTCTGAAAAATGCACCGACTTCACACAAAAAAAGTTGATTTAATTTTTGTAAGGGAAAACTGACTTAAACTCATTTTTAAAAGATATTTATTATCTTAGCTAATACCGAAAATTTGCAAAATAGCTCGAAATGCCGGTATTGCAATCATTATTTCCATCTTATCGGTGATCAGACAGTAGTTAGGCTGCTTTATAGAGTTTACTATCAAGTGGTCATATTCTACCACCAGAAGGATTTTCAAAAAATATTACTAGATATGTAATGAACTTAGAGTTCTTGTTCGGTGTCTGATTTGTGGGGAAATACGGGTAATTTGGCTGATAAAAAATTGTTATTAGTTGATCTTTTTATTTAAAAAGTCTATTTGCTTCGACTAAAAGCTGTTTTTTTTATTATTATTTTTTCCATCCCTCAGGTGAACCCCAAAGTTTTAAGAAACATCAGAAGCCTCTTGGACTAAATGCAAAAGACACTTCATGTCATCACCCACAGAGTGGGTCTTTTCATTCTAGAGTAAAAGATGGTTCTTTTCCTTCTAAATTAAGAGACCAAGAGCAGAATCGACAGGTGTCTGAATCGCATAAAGATAACTCCAATATCAAAAAGTTTAAACGAGGTTCTGTAACATCGAAAAGAGCTCATTTTGAAAATAAAAATTATCAGTTTAAAAGAAGGAGATCAATACCAAATGTGCTGGACAATTTATACAGTAGTGATGATTCTAGTGATTCTGGAAGACAAAATAACGTTCTTAAATTAAAAAGCAATCAAGCAAAAACCGAAGTTAGAAGTGATAAAACCCTTCTGGTGGGAAATAAGTTGGACAGTATATCAAAGTGGGTTGAAAGTACCCTAAGTTATAATGGTTCTACTGCAAATGCTCATGGTGAAAGTAGTGCAACAAACTTGCAATCTATTGATCCTGATGCTGCTATTGTTTGTAATGAAGAAAATAAATCTACTACAAATCCTCATGGTAAAGGTAGTGCCACAAACTTGCAATCTATTGATCCTGATGCTGCTATTGTTTGTAATGAAGAAAATGAAACTAATGCAAAGCAAGCAGGCAAACTCCATGCTGATGACTGTTCTATTAAAATGTCTAATGAAATATGTAGTGTAAGTAAAGAAGCAGTTGCGGATGATGATAATAACAATTCAGTTGTACCTCAAGTATCTCCAGAAGAAGAACAATGCAAGATAAATTCAATAAATAGAAGTTCTGATGCACTGCAGGATAGCTCTAAAAAGTCTGAGCCTGCATTATCTTCTGAAAAGAATCAAGTTAGAATTGTCATTCCAGCTGTCAAAGAGAATGATGGCCTTCTGAATCGTGTTGAAAATGTTGTTGTAAATGCATCAAGGGAAAATGCTAATTTTATAGAAGTACCTCATTCAGAAGCAAGATTTCAAGACAAAAATACTTCTGAAAGTAAAAAGAATGCAATGCAAACAGAACCATCTGTTGTTAAAAATACATCTATAAATATTAGCGATATTGAAAAGGAATATAAGAAAACTGAAAAAATGCTCACTGGTATTGAAAATGCATCTCAGGATGTAAACATAAATGAGGATTGTAACAATGCTGAAAAAATGATCACTGGTGTTGAAATCATTTCGCCAACTGTTAATAGTGCAGAAGCAAGTGCTCTGAAAGCAAAACCTCTAATTCAAAGTGAATCTGAAAAGGATGAAAATCTCAACTCTAATGAGGTTAAAGATATAGAGATTAATCAAGATGTAAAATTGAAATGTGCTGATACTGATAGTGTAGGTGAAGAAAACAAAAGTAGCTATAATAGTAATGAAACTTTTGATAAAAATACATGTAATAATATTCCTAATGAGCTAGGAGATGCTGATGCGAGAAACTTAGAGGATTCTACAAGTATTGGAGTTTCTGAGGGAAGCAAGGAATGGGAAGCAAGATATAAACAAAATGAGCTTGGCAAAAAACAGAATAAAGAATGTTCAAAAGAACACGGAGTTAGTCAATGCAGTTCTAATAGAGATAGAGATAAGAGCAGTAGAGATGAAAGGTATTCAAACAGCAGTATCAGTGGGAGACGTGATTCTAGTCCTCAAGCACGAAGCTCTACAAAACCCAGAAGCAAAGATTGTTCCAAAAGGAAACACTCTGGCGCCAGAAACAAAGAAAAAAATTGCAGTGATAGTGATTCATGTAATGACAACTTGTACAGAAGAGGTAAGAGAGATAGCAAGCATTATAAAACATATTCTCCCTATAAAAGAAGAAGGGATTATGAAAAATATTCAGCAGATTTCTTTGATAGAGACAGAAGTCGTTCTTCAAAAACACGAGAATTGGTAGCTGTACGCAAAAGATGTTTCCGTAATTTCAGATCAACTAGAAATCACGAGTGAAAGTCAACGAAGTCGTACACGTTACTCTCCTAAACGTGATGTAAGGCGCTCTTCTGTTGAAAGAAATTCACGTCATCAACCAACTTCATTGTATAAAGATGTAAGTAAAAAAGAAGACCAATGTTTCAAAAAAGAGAATGATTGCGATTCTAAAAGTTCCAAGAGATTTAAAAGTTTTAGTGATGACAAAAATAAATCTGCCAAGAATTTATCAAATGAACATAGTGTTAATAGTAAAAATTGTACCGTCATTAGTTCTAGCATTCAAAATGATATATTCACAGACACAAACACTTTTGATGTGGGTAGTAAAACTGTGGATGGATTAAGTGTTATGAGCACAGAAATAACAAACAATGTGAAGAGTGTTGTTAAAAGTGTTGGTGATTGTTCAAAAGTATATAGAATATCAGGAAAATGTTCTGTATGATCGAAAGTGCCATCAGATATTTAATAAGATTGGTAAAAGCATTCCTTGTGATGAACCCAAGTTAGATTTTTCTGGAAAAATAAAGAAAAAGGTTATTGGAGAAAGTTGTTCTTCTGTGGCTTCTGATTTACGCCTTTTGTCTGATAAAACAGAGCATGTGTCAACTCTTTCATATGAAGATAATTGTCAGCAATCAGATGACAAAGAGAAACTTATTGCAAATACCAGGATTCTTTCGGATGGAGAAATCTGCAGCTCTGATGAAGAATGTGATCTGCCTGATAATCTTAAAAGTTGTCCGGTTAAAGATAAGAAAATAAGTTTTATGCATCCCAATTCTAAAACTAGAGTTGTTTTGAAAAAGAGTCACTCTAATAAAGATGAAAATATTGATGCTGAAAAGGTTTCCTTTGATAGTAAGGAGAGAAAAAGTTCTAGTAGTATAACTACTAAGATTTGAAACTGCTTCAACGAAAAATGTTCATGAGAAAAAACAACTTCCTAATAATGAAAATTCTATTGATAATGAATTGAAAACTAATGTTGCTACTGGAAGTATTTCCGAAAAGAGTCACTGTTATAAAGATGAAAATATTAATACTGAAAACTATTCCATTGATAATAAAGTAAGAAAAAGTTCCAGTAGTATAACCACCAAGATTGAAACTGCTTCAACTAAAAATTTTCATTCCAAAAAGCAACTTCCTAATTATGAAGATTCCGTTGATGATGAGTTGAAAACTAATACCACTACTGAAAGTATTTCCGAAAAGCAACTTACTAATTATGAAGATTCCGTTGATGATGAGTTGAAAACTAATGCCACTACTGAAAGTATTTCCGAAAAGAATTGCTGCAAGAAAGATGAAAATATTGACACTGAAAAGAATTCCAGTGATAATAAGGTAATAAAAAGTTCCAGTAGCATAACTGCTAAGATTGAAAACTGCTTCAACAAAACATGTTCATGAGAAAAAACAACTTCCTAATAATGAAAATGACATTGATGATGACTTGAAAAATAGTGTCGTAACTGGGAGTAATTCAGAAAAGAGTCACTGTAATAAGGATGAAAATATTGATACTGAAAAGAATTCCCTGGATAATAAGTTAAGAAAAAGTTCCAGCAGTATAACTACAAAGTTTAAAACTGCTTCAACAAAAAAACAACTTCCTAATAATGAAAATTCCATTGATAATGACTTGGAAAGTTATTCCACTATTGGAAGTACTTCAGAAAAAAACCACTGTGAAAAAGAGTCAATGCAAACTATGGATAAAATTTTGATTAATGATGAAAATAATGCAAAATCCAGCAGTGAGGATAAGATAATGAGTTTAACAATAACTGAAGATAAGAAACAAATGTCTAAAACCAGTTCTACAAGAGTTCCTGAAACTGAAGAGCTGTTACATACCTCTTTAAAGGCAAAAAAATTAAAAGGTAGTAAAACTAAAAATAATAATTCTTATCAAAAGGGTAAAATGAAAAACCTTGTTGAAAGCTCACTTGCAGAGAAAAAAGAAAAGAAAGTTTTGAAACAACATAAAGAGTTACATGAAGGAAATAAAAGGGATACCATTTCTTTGAAAGAAAAATGTGAAGAAAAAGAAACTCTTAGTATCAACCTAACTTCTGATACTGTATGTGATAAGAGAGAAACTATTTCAAACGATATAAAAACATCATTAGCTATGAATGATAATATTCTTGACTTTATTCTGCACTCAGAAGAGATTTCTCAAGATCAAATAACTCAGGTAAAAACTCCAAGTTGTGAGAAACTTGATGAATTATCGAATAATGTTCTAGTTCAGAATGCCAGTAGTAAAGGGGAGAGTTTAAAGGGAGACTGTATGAACAAAACTTTAAAAAAGTGTGTTAATTCAGAAAAACGTATTGAAAGTGAAAACGATCTCAGTAGTATTGAGAAAGCTAAAAGCACTTGTATGGTTTTAGGCAATATAAAAAACTATGAAAAAGAAAGGAATTCAAATTCATTGGTCAATTCTTTCAGTCAAAGGCTTAATGTAAAGCTTAATGCCCAAATTGTGAGTAAAACTGCATCTGCTCAAATCCAGAAAGATCAGGCGTATGAAAAATTAACGAGCAATTTAAGCTCAATTAGTGTCAACAATTCTGATACAAAAAATGTTTCAGAAACCAATTTAAAAACTGAATGTCATGTAGAAAATCCACGACCATGTTCTGAAAGAGCAAAAGGTTTGTTTGATTCAAAAGAACGAAGAAATGTCTGTGCAGAGGATAAATTAAGGAACTCTTCTACTGAAAGACAGAGCGGTTTTTCAGATTTGGAGAGGAGGAATTCTAAGGAAAGGAGAAATTTATCACCCGATTTGCATCAGCATCATACTCCTAAAACAACAAAAGAACATGAAAATAGTCTTAAGGAAAGAGTTTCGAAAAGTGGTAGCTCCAAGAAAATGTTGGATAATACTCCAAGAAGGAAAGATGTTACACCTATCAGTAAGACTCAGAGTGAAAAGAAGAGGGATTCTAGAGATTTGGAATCTGATTTTCGGAGGAGGGAAGATGCTACTCCTCGAAGGGGAGAGGAAAGAAAGGGGCATTCCTCAAGTACAAAGAAGAGATGTACTCCAAACTCAAGAAGGGATGAAGAAGAAAAAAGAGACTCCTCTTATTTAAAGAGAAGGGAATTATCCTATGAGAGACATTTTGTTTCGGAACGAACCAAGAGGCATGTAGGTTTTGATAGAGACAGGCGGAAACAGTTGGTGTCTTATAGCAGAGTAATGGCTTCTGAAGAAAGAGAGATTTGGTCATTCCGGGACAGAAGAGAAAGAAATCCTCCTAAAGAGGATCAGGATTCCCGTCATAAACGGATAAGAGACTCTTATACCCATTCTGGCAGGAATCCCTCTAATAAAAATGAACTACAGCCTGATTTAGATATGATCGGTGAAGAAAATTTAGATTCTAGTGAAGGAGAAAATACTGTTCATCTGGAAAAGCCTCGAAAGAAATTAAAGGTAGGATTTGATAGGCATCATGTCTCTCTTAAAAATGATGGTTTTGTTCAATTAAAAAATTCTATAAGCAAAAATAAAGTTTTGAGATCTTCTCAGCATATTGTAGCTTCAACTTCTGGTAATCATTTCAAAGACTTAACTGCAACAAATACAATGTTTTTCAATCTTCTTCCCGATGAGTTGAAACAAGCTTTCCAAGATTATGAACAGAAGCAAATGATAGGTATGAATATGTTGAAGCAGACATTTGTAAATTATTATTTAAATCAACTTGAACACTCTGGCAGTCTCTTTGGAACTACTAAAGGCAACCCAGAAGTTGCTAATTCCCTGCCTCTTCAAACTCAACTTACAGAAACTGGTCAGGAAATTTTAAACTGGAAGCCTGATGAGGATGGTCGTCGTCACCAAAGCTTACCCCACGATCAACAGCACTCAGATTTGGGTTCAGTTGACTTTTCTGTTGATAGGAGTGTCGATCTTTCTTCTGACGACTGCGAGAATAGGTTTCATCAAACTGATGAACCAAGGACTTGCGCAGGTGCTCCGGCCAACAAATTAGAGAACAATGTCGAGGAAAGCCAAGTAAAAATTACAAAACTTGTTAAAGATAATGTGATAAAATTATATGAATATAACCAGGAAAAAATTCCATTTCTTGTTAAGCGAAAATATGGACTTCTGAAAAACAGTAGTTCGTGAAGTTATATCTTTATGAAACTTTGATTTTCATCAAAAAAACTTGAATTTTTAAAGATAGTTGTTGATGACTTCAATATATAAGGTAAAACACCAGTAGTGGCCAGAGCTTCAATAGTGGCCACTTCAAGTTTACTTATTTACTTTGAAGAAAAAAATGAACAATAATAATGTGATATTTTGTGGGTACTTAGTGTAACTATAATATTGAACCAACTTTATTCATCAGTTATATGATGTTAAAGTAAGTAATATAAATTCTTCAGATGGAAGAATGTCAGATGGCCACTACTGAAATTTTCAGATTTTGGAGTAGCCACTACTGGATCAAATTTGAGGTTTGGGAAAAAATTGATCAAATTGAAATTCTGGCATTTTTAGAAAGTGGAACGATTTAGAAAGAGTTGGACTCATTCAATACACTCATTGAGTTGCTAGAGGAGCAATCAATATTGTAGACCCACAGTTTAAAAATATATTTCACTGTGACCACTACTAGTGTGTTTTAAACCTTGAAGTTGCCACTACTGAAGCATTGGCCACTACTTGCATGTTTACCTTACATGTTGTAGTTCTCGACTTTAGTTATTTATTAAAATATGCTTTTTGGTTTTAGATGTTGAAACATTAACACAAATCTGCAACATTTAGATGATGTCTAGTTTCTTTACATTCGATAAATGGTTCTTATGTATTTTTTGGTGCTGTCTCAGCAATGATTTTTTTTCTCCCTTACCTAATGTTTTTTCGAAGTTAGAAATCTAAGAATTTAGAAAATAATAATAATAATAAAGTGACTTCAAAATCAACTTTATATTTCATTTGTATGCTTGTTGATGAATATGCATTATGATAATGAAAAAAATGAGGCTTTCTAAGAGGGTTGAGGGACCCATTTGCCTCTTAATTTCCAATGAAAATTGTCCAAACAAGATCCCAGATTTATTTTTCCCTGCATTGTTTTGATTAATTTTATTATGTTTTCACAAACCACTTACTTTCTTCACACACCCTTGATAATAAAATATGTAACATATTCAATTTTTTTCAATGCTTCAAAGCCTCTTTATATTACTTAAGCTTTGTTTCACACTTTTGCTTTGAATTTAATGTTTTGCTTTCAAAATATGTCTAGAAAAGAACTATTTTTTTTTCTCTCATCATAACAAATTACATTTTAAAACACTTGGAAATTTATTTAAAAAAAAATAAAGTAAAGGTATACCATAGAAAGCACAAAAAGGAAAAGTGAAACAGAGCGTGAGTAATCCAAAGAAACTTGGGCATGTGGAGTAAAATCATAAATGTCTAATACTTCCTTATCAGGAGTTGATGAAGAAAGAAAGTGGTTTGTAAAGACATAAAATAGGGTAATCTGAACAGTGAATGAGCAGTTTATTGAAAAAAAAGAGGTTTCAAAAGTTTGTTTGTTCTTTGATGAATTGGCAACAGTTCTCCTTTTATGTAATACTAAAAAGTATATGGCTAGAAAATGTTTGTCTACTGATTAGATGTGTTCATTTACTGTGTTTATGCCCTTTCTTTTTCACGCCTCCCCCACCCAATAAAAATAAAATCTTGAAGCATAATCATAAAATTTCTCCCAGTTTATTCTTAACTAGTGGTACCCGCACGGCTTCGCCCGTAGTTGAAAATTAAAAGGTCATTCGGTTCGCCTGTATATTTACAAATAATGTATGGTGAATTTCTTGCCAATTGGCTTGCCCATGTTACGGTTCCACGTTATGACAACTTGGTAATTTACTTATCCATCTTATGATAATTTTGCTCAGGAAAATGTTCTTAAAATTGCAATAGAAAAAGAACAAAATCGAATTTTCGAAAAATCGCTTCGAGGTGCACACCCCTATGCTACAAAATATTTTTGTGCCAAATTTCATGAAAATCGGCCAAACGATCTAGGCGCTATGCGCGTCACAGAGATCCAGTCAGACTTTCAGTTTTATTATTAGTAAAGATATTTATGGATATTAATGAAAATGTTTTTAATAAAATGTTCCAAATTATAGTTATAAGGATATATAATAATGTAGTTATTAAACATTTTTGAAAATGAAATTGTGCTGAAGTGTTCAGTTACGGGTCGGACTACCCTACCTCATTAAAAAGAAAATAAATAAATGAAATATTTAATTTGAATTTTGACATCTTGAATTCAAATTATGGTTTTCACAATCACGAGTGTGTGTTGTGTTTGTTTTGTGTATGCATGTGTGTGCGTGTGCATATGTGTGTTTGTAGGTGTGTGTATTCATGTGTGTAGGTGTGTGTATTCATGTGTGTAGGTGTGTGTACAGGATTTGGATGCAATCTGAAAAAGGTTTTTGCTAGAGAAGCAACATCGGAAGGGGCGTGTCAATGGTGGCGCTGCAGAGGAAGGGGAGGGGGGAAGTAAAATCATAGAAATTCAAAGCAGTCAAGTGAGAACAATAAGCAATATGATTGCTCAATAAACAGTAAATAATCTGTTTTTTTTTTCTTTTTCTTTTGAAAATTTGCATTCAAAGTTAAATTGTCCACTGTACCATACCCTCTTCTGCAGAATCCTAACTTCTTTACTAATAATAAAGCTGAAAGTCTGTCTGGATCTCTGTGACGCACATAGCCCCTAGACCGTTCGGCCGATTTTCATGAAATTTGGCACAGAATTAATTTGTAGCATGGAGGTGTGCACCTCAAAGTGATTTTTCGAAAATTCGATTTTGTTCTTTTCCTATTCCAATTTTAAGAACATTTTCCGGAGCAAAATTATAAGATGGGCGAGTAAATTACCACTGTAACATGGGCAAGCCAGTTGGCCAGAAATTCATCATACATTATTTGTAAATTTACATGTGAACCAAAAGACCTTTTAATTTTCTACTACGGGCAAAGCCGTGCAGGTTTCACTAGTGTTGAAATATAATAAGGCATAGTATAAATAAACAAATTAATAAAATATTTGCAAAAAAATCCTTGGAAAAATTAGGTCATTTACAGATCTAGTGGCAGAAAAATACATAAAAATAAGGTAATAAAACTTAAGAAAACTAACCATTGCATGCTAATGTAATGTGATACAGTAAAACCTGTAAAGTTGACCACCTGTCTATATTTACCACCGTTTTAGGTACATAATTAGTCCTATATCATATAAACCAACATCTAGAAGTTGACAACCTACTTAAGTGACTACTAAAGTAGTGCACCACAAGTGGACAACTTACACAGGTTTCCTGTAGTTCATTACCAAAGTTTCAATCAGTGCCCTCATTGACTTACTTAGTGTTGTAGTTGGGGGGGGGGGGGGGCGGGGGTGCTGTCTCCCTAAATAGGTGATTTTTTACTGTAAAAATCATGCAAGATAGATAAATGTAATGTAAAATGGTTACAAACCACCTTTCCTTTTGAGGAGTATCCCCAAATGTTTTTTTTTTTTTTTCCAACTACAACATTGCCTGTACTATAACTTTTTTTATTTTGCATTATGCTAGAAAGCCTACCTTCAAAACGTTTTATTGGCAGATTTTTTTTTATTTATTTTATTTTTTTTTTTTTTCAACTACAACATTGCCTGTACTATAACTTTTTTCATTTTGCATTATGCTAGAAAGCCTACCTACAAAACGTTTTATTGGCAGATATTTTTTTTATTTACTTATTTTTTGTTAATTTGTAAAATTTTCAAATGAAAATTATTCTACTTTGATATAAATTATTTGAAGTATACAATATTAGATTATACAAGGTAGAGATGAATATTAAAATATATTTTATTTGTCATGGAAAAGAAACTTTCTTTCCCGTTTTTCCCCCTGTTAAAAAAGTAGTTTTTAAAAAATGAGTTCTGGTTGGTGACCTTAGCTCAGTGTAGAGACTTTAATATAGTGTTTATTTTGCATGGGAGTTATTTTCCTTTACTAGTCAATTTTATATGAATGCTTGTATATTAGACAGAATTAAGACAATTTATCTGTAAAAATATCTTTTGAACACTAGTTTCCCTACGTTTATTTTGTTATAAAGCCTTGTCTGAGGATTTTTGCTTACATTTGGCATGATTTCTCAATTTTTAATGAGAAAGAGATATAAAACTAAATTTAACAAACCAATACAAAATATGGAAAGAAAAAAAAGACGACTTTAACAGAATATCACCTTAAACATAGTTAAAATTAACTATAACCTCTAAAGGTATAATATTTATGCACAAAAAAAAGAGAGAAAAGGAAATTTACAAAATATAAACAGTCTATATGTTGAAAATAGCAAAAAGCTTTGATGTAAATAAAAATTATTTTTATGTACATATATGCACAAAAAGGTTTTTTTTCTACATTAATATTATCACTGTCTAATTGCTTTTTAATCTAATAATTGAAGTATTCTAATTGTTTTTATTTGATAGGCTTAATTGACCAAAAGCTTTGATTGTTTAATAACATTATAGTTATGTTAATCCTAAAATTTGGTGATTGATTTTGTATAAGTTATGTTTTTTAGGAAGGGGATTAATTATTTATTGATGAAATTGATTGTATCTAACACAAGCTGGTTTTGTTAACTTGTGAAAAGTTTTTAGATCAATTCAAGAACCCTGTTTATTGATTGCTACTTATATGCATCAAAGTGTGTTAATTATAAATTATGAGTGATATTAAATGCATAAAAATGTGTATCAATTCTGTGTGTTAAAGGAATAAAATATATTTTTGATGAAATATTTTTGTAAGAATGTTCATAAGAGTATTTTCATTGTATATTGATCATCTTTATGTTCTTTATTTATGACTATTGAACAAATGTTTTTGTAAATAAAATTTTATGCATTTAAAATGATTTCAATTGTATTTTATTTTATATATTAAATTTTTGAGAAATTGGTGTTTTGAAACTAAGCGTTATTCTGAATAAAACTGGTACAAAGTTCTGTTTATGTAATGATGTCACAAAGAGGAACAAAATGATTGGTTTTGCTCTTTAGCTTTATTTTATAATTTTCTATTAAATTAGTCAATTTTAGAATTTTTTTTTAAATTAGATCACAGCAAAAGTTGATTGTCATTTTCAACAGCATAAGGAGTGTAGCATAATTTTCCTTGAATATATTTTGTTCTAAATGCATTGCAGAGTAAAAGTATGTACTTTGTGCAAGAAAAATGAAAAATACAAAAAAATACTTACGTTTTCTCAAAATTACCCAAAATTCCTTTACTTTGCTACTACATCGGTTTTAACTGTTAACCCTTATATGAATCACATTTCTTCTTAACAGTTTTGATTCAGTAAAGTGGCTGATTCAATAAAGCAGCTAATTCAATAAAGATGGATTTTGTTCTGTTTTTGATGATTTTATTCAATAAAGTAGTTGATTCAATCATTCAATTAACCAGCTTCCACTGTATGGTCTTTAATTTCTTTGTTTTACATAAAGAGTCACTTAAATCCTATTTTAACTGAACGTTACTAAACAATACTATTTAGACCATTTATTTTTTTGCTACCAAATCTATTGCCGTTGTACATTTTTTTATACTTTCGAATTCTATCTATGAAACTTATTTCCCCGTCGAAGGGAATTTAGTAGTTTTGAATCAAACTTAAACAATACAATTGTATATTTATAAGTAGAAAAATGTCTTGAATGTATCAAATAGCTTATCTTCAGCATCATTTTAATATATTTTTTACAAAATTATAATGATAATTAATACTGTAGTTGCGGGGATGGGAATGCCATCCCCCAGTTGTGGATTTTAGGGAGAAGGGGCCCATGCAACTCCCAAAAAATTAAATGACTTTTTTTTTTTTTAAGAATTTTTTTTTTTAACTGTTACTTAAAAAAACACACACCTGGAGCATATTTGAATGCACTCACTTGGGTTTGCTATAGGTTTAATTATGGAAAAAGAGATTGGTGTTAAAGAATATATAAAACTTGCTGATTTCGAATTCAAGGGTATTTAAAATAGTAATTTGTCCATTAATTCTTTGATAGAAAACATGTATGTATGTTTACCTGGAAGAGTCATTTTCAACTAAAGAAGTTAGTGTAAAATTATGGACTTCTTTTCCAACTTATAAAATATAAAAGATTAAAATAACCTCATGGTACTTTCTTAGCAAAAAAATGAGAATTCAATGGATATGGCATTTAGTACCAGAATGTACTCAACTGCATCATGGCTTTGCAATCAAAACAGCAACTACTTCAAAAACAGTAAAGTATGTGTGAAATTTTAAATAATTTCTTGAAAATGTGAAATGTATTCTTAGAAAATATAAAAATATATTTCAAAAAATGTATGTAAATGAGCTATTTCAAAGGAAAACACATTTTAAATTTACAGTATAAACATACATATAATTTCAAATATTTTTCTGAGACTTAATATGCTGTGAACTTAGTAAATTGAGTGTGAAAGTGTTTTGAAAAACACACAAAACTGCTGTAAATGTTAGATTGACTTAATCTTAAATTTTGTTAATTTTTTAACTCCTAAACATGAGTTAAACTTTGTTTCCTGATGAGAAAATGAACTCTAAAATCACAGGCAATGAAAACAGTTAAGTGTGTGTGAAATTGTAAAATAAAAATAATGTCTTGAGAAAATAATAAAACACATAATGGAAAAAATGAAGTCTTAAAGGCATTAATGGGTAGCATGTAAAGTATTTTACAAATCTAGTTTCAGGTCAAACAAAATGTTTATTAGTATTTATACACATTTTGTCTTCCTCTTTATCTCCCTAGTTTCCACGCCTAGAAGAAAAAAAACACAAGTTAGCTGTTTCAAATTTTTTGTCATTTTTAAAAGTTTCAAAAGTTATAATTGTATTTTCAAAATATAAAGATCGCTTAACATAAGACAGATTTATTTGAATACATTTATTTTGCAGTTTTTGATGAATAAATTTGCTGTTCTATTATTTCCTTGATGACGAATTGTTCTCCCCTAGCGCAGGGGTGCCTCCCCCCCCCCCCACCTAAATTCCACAAAGACCACCTGAAGGAAAAATACCTCTGAAACACTTCCCCCTCCCTAAAAATTTCAGTGGCGCAGTCTGCACCATGACCCCTTCCTAGGCAGGCACACCTGCCCTGGCAGAATATGATGGAACAATCATATGATCAAAGCTTGATTAACACTCGGGTTCGTGGGCCTGAGCACCATAATTCTAGTGACATAAAAATGGCATAAAATCCTTTCTTTCTTCCTTATTTTTTATATTTTTATGTAGCACTCACGTTATAACAATTTTAGCTTTAAATTATATTAGAGTATATTATACAGGGTGTTCCGTTTTAACCTGCAAGACCTTTATTTTTGCAACCGTTAGTCCTAGAAATATACTTTCAATTGCAAAAATGTTCAAAATCAAATGCGGAGTTAAGATATTGGAAGTCTGAAGCAAAAATAAAAATGAGTCAAAAAATACTAAATTTAACTTTTTATTCGGGCCCCAGGTCCTCTAACTTATATTTAGGGGAATAATCTCCATTGAAAAATAATTCCGACACAAAACAATTGAACTTAGTACGACCAATATTCACCGATATATGAAATGCAGCGTTTTGTGACTTACACCATTTTTCACTCGCCGTCAATAACCCTTTTTTTGGGGGGAAATATAGTGATTAACAAGTGTTTAAAATTACATGTGTGTGTAGAGTGTGATTTTGAAAATTATTCGAGGTTTCGTAGTGTGTTTTTGCGCATACGTCATAACATTTGCATTTATTTTTGAATAGCAACGAAATATATAAATACTTTGTTTTTCTTACTTTGACGTGTCATTCTTCTGAAAGAGCGATAAGTTCCAATCTCACCTTCTGTATGGTCCCTTAAAACTTTGAACTGGAATATCTCCTTGAGTTTTGGTGTCACAAATATCAAGTTTTTTGTGTTAGTAATAGTTTTCAATGGAGATTATTTCTCTAAATATTAGTTCGGGGACCTAAGGCCCGTATAAAAGTTAAATTTTGTATTTTTTG
Source organism: Uloborus diversus (assembly GCF_026930045.1). Classification (NCBI taxonomy): domain Eukaryota; kingdom Metazoa; phylum Arthropoda; class Arachnida; order Araneae; family Uloboridae; genus Uloborus; species Uloborus diversus. The sequence goes on along the minus strand of NC_072734.1, from coordinate 128,029,042 downwards.
ACATTTTTATTTTTGCTTCAAACTTTCAATACTCTGTATCTGATTTTGAACATTTTTGCAATTGAAAGCATACATCTAGGACTAACGATTGCGAAAATAAAGGTCTTGCAGGTTAAAACGGAACACCCTGCATAAGTATGAATGTTGAATTGCTTTTATTTCTAGCTCACAACGATTTAAAAAATATACCAATTAACCAATTTTCTTCTAAGAGGTGCTCCAACTTTTCTTGATTGGGGCCTGAATACGATGATTTTTGAAAGATTGATTTAAATAAAACCCAATAACGATAACAAAAATGATCATTCTCACTAAAAGTAAGTAACTGTGCAAGGAGTATTCTCGTGAATGATATTTCCTAACCCCTTTCACGATTCATCATAGGGGGGGGGGGGGAATCCCTCTAGATTAGCCAAAATTCTTTTTTTTTTTTGGGTTTCGTTATAAAATTCGTAAAGCATTTTTTTAGCCTTTAAGACTTTGTAAATTAACAGAAGAAAATTAAAGGCATGTGTTTGCCTTCAAACAATATCATAATGAATATTAATTTTTTTATTTAGTCTCCTTTTTTTATATACTGTTATTTTTATTTGAATAATTTAAATTTTGATTATAAGTGGATTTGAAAGAAACACTTTTGATTAGTGCTCAAAGTGTGATTCAATCGTTTCACTTAAAGAAGTCATACTTGTTTAATAAAATTATTACCGAGTGTTTGGGACACCTCAAAATACTTCGGGATAAAAAAGGTAAGTCTGATTTATGTCTAAGTGTTTTTTAGAGGGGGAGTTTATTTTGCTCCCCCCCCCCCCCCCCATAGAAGCCACAATCGCCGCCACTGGGTAAAAGTAATGTAAGTCCTTGATAACTTTTTCTTTTATTTGTCATGCTAAAAAGTGATTTTTCATTTCCTTTTTGCAAGCAATTGCTGTTTTATTTGACACTGAAAAGGAAACTTTATTAAGTAAATTAAGTGAAGTTATTTAAGAATCGCACCTAAAGTTTTCGAAGTTTATATTCTGCGGCGACTGAGAAATATTTATTATGTGCATGCGGACCCAGGTAGTGGAGCATTTTGGTCACGACCCCCCCCCCCCCGCCCCCCCCCCCTCTTAGTGCGACCAAACATTGTCTAAAACAGCATTTTTGGGAATTAAATTTTCAGAAAGTATCAGCGGAGAGTCTCAGACCTTCTATTCGTGCCCTTATGTAGCAATTTTGACACCACCCTGGGGCATATTAGGCAAGGGGAAGAACTTGCCCCCTCCCCCCCCCCAAAAAAAATTAAAAACTATTGAAAATAAATAATAAGTATCTTTATAAAATGACGGTTGTTTCAATTTCTAAACTAATTCTAAACTTTATGCTTGATTTGGAAAGTACATTTCTTCTTTGGGAGTTAGTTCATTGAAAAGAAAAAGTTGTTGGTGTTGAACAGTCAAGTTACCAGCACTTAGCCAGGAAGGCAGAATTATACATACAATGTACCGACAGCCTGGTTATGATATCCAGAGACTGTAGTTTCGTCCTCATTATGAACTCAGCAGTCAGAAATAGTCAATAACTGAGCTGGTTAGAGGTATCCCCTCATTGTAGCTATTACCTCTAAACTGGTAGCTAAAATAAAATCAGCTCACCAATGAAAAGTCGCAAGCAGGGTGCAGTTCAACTTGTAAAATGAAGGGAAAAACTTCGTTACTAAGCAGAGTTATCTCTCCCCCCCCCCCTTTTTTTTTACTGGAAAAAGAATTTCATATTTCATTTTTTTAAATCTCAATTAGGAACATCAACTGTGGTTAAGTCAGAGTAATAAGCAATTTGTGATTGCTTAAAAAAAAAAGTTGTGTAGCAAAAACACAGCACTGAGTAAAAGTTAATGAAGAATCTTAGTTGAAGGTTCAAGACAGAAAAAATATACCTTAGCAGTTGTATTGCCTATCCATAACATTTGCACGTCATCTTGAGGAAGTTGGTGCAGTATCCTCCTCGGTAGCCGACACTTCGACAGTGGTTATGGCATTGTTGTTGCTTCCCTGGACAACCGAAGCCAGCCTCTACTTGTATCGTCGCTGTAGGAAATAAATAGTCGTTAATTTTAAATTTTGACTACGGATAGATGGCGGATGATCTTGAAGCAAAACATCATTTGTATCATTCGTAATAGGTAGAATCTGTCTGAAAGTACCGAAGAGTAAGAAGTGCAGTCCCGCTAATCCTATTTATTCAAAAATAATACCAAAAAACCTATTACAAATGATAAAAATTATGTTTTTGCTTTAAGGTCAGGGCCCGATCAAGACAAACTGGTGCCCAGGTCCTGAGTAAAAATTGGTGCCCCCCCCCCCCCCCCCTGCGAAAATCAGCACAATTTCAAAGTCAATGTTTTATACTAGAAAACCTAATACACTAGAAACCTACACATTACTGCAGAAACCTGGGATTTGAATACCAAACACTTGATAGTCACTATACTAATCATAGTTAAATTGCCGTACCTTAAGGTAACAATGAATTAAAAAACAATTTAAAACTGCAAAAATAGCAACAAAAAAAAAAAAAAAAGAAAGAAAGAAAAAAAAAAACGAACTAATTCTGACATTAAGTTTTAAAAAGGCTTCTTTCTGGCTTTAACAGATGCAAATGTGTCGATCACATCATCGAAAATCTAATTTTGATGTCACGGAATTTTCAATGGTCAATAAGAAAAAACGCCTGTAAATTATCCTGAGAAGCGCATCTTCTCAAACGATTTTTGATTATTTTCAAAGCTGAGAAGGAACTTTCCCTTTAACAGAGAAAAAAGGAAGTAATTTAATTTGGTCTATTTTAGTGCCCCTAAATTTGTGGTGCCCAGGTCCGCGGACCCGCCGGACCGTGCGTTAATCAGGCCCTGTTTAAGGTCATCCGCCTTTTCTTTGTAGTCGAGGTATACTTTGCCTCCCAACCTAAATGCGTAGACCTACGTTCGCCTAGCAGAGTCTTCTTTGGAAGCTAATTGTGAAATAATGGATTCCTTTTTCAGCTTACAAGAAATGCAAAATTAAAGAAATTACATGGTAGCTTTCTTGGAAAAACAATAATATTAAAGGAAATGGCATGTCGCACCAAAATATTATCTCAACTATATCATGGCTTTAAGATCTAAACAGCAACTGCTTAAATTATAAAAGCTTGGAATGTCAAAGATATTTTACGTCCACATTCAAAGTATATTACGGCATATTATGTACTTAAAAGGGGAATTGATTGGACTAAAGGAATCCCGAAAAACATTTAAAAATAGACTCATGAAAATTTTGTTCTGAAAAAATGGCGCCCCCTTCCCTTTTTTAACGTTCAGTGAACCGATAAAAATCATGAAAGTTTCTTACACCGTCAAATTTCCCAGCAATAACTCAGAAATCAGTATTATTTTTAGTTGTAGATTATTTGTGTTGTGGGGCCTCTGACAGTTTGCGACATGGTAAATCCGCCACTGGGATTCGGGAGCAGAAAATGAAGAAACTATTTGTACAATATCGTGTTTGGAACTCAGCTATAAAGTATCTGCAAAGATGATTTCGCATTTCTACAATTTTCCGAATTTCCCTCTCCTAGATGCGATCAAAATTGTTGTCTCGCGATAATTTTTTCCTCCCCCCTTCCCCTCATATTAAAAAAACACGGAGATTCAAAACATTTGCACAAACAGTCGGACTCCAATTTAACGAACCTCTATTTAACGAATTTCGCGATTTAGCGTATTTTTCTTTTTCCCAGACTAAAATGAAGGCCAAAAACCTCTTTTTGGACCGAATAATAAACCCGAAATAACGAATTCCTTTATTCCTTTAACAGCCGATTTTTTTTTTTTTTTTTTGTTAATTTGAGTTAGTAAACATTGAATTGTTTTCCAACTCATTGTTTTCCATCCATATTGTTCGAAGCAGAAAAAGACTTTTCTTGGAATTATCAATTTTTGACGGGCGAGGACGAGGGGGCAACTAACGAACGAACAGTGATTCTGATGCAGAAAGCTATAGTGAAACTCCCATTAAAACTGCTATGTTTCAAATGCTTTCTATGACCTGGAAACTACACTGGCCTCAAAAAGTTAAACTACATGTTTTTGGAAGCTCACCATTAAAAATTGGCAGTAACAATAAAATGCATAGTTTGCATGAATGATAATAACGAACTTTGAAACTATTTATCAGAAAACGATAGCTTCCACTTTTATTTTTGTAGAAAAAACATATCTTTATGAGTGAGAAAAAAATATGCAAATATTAAGTTTTATTAAGCTGTCGTACTTTTGTGTGTAATTTGTGTTGATTTTCAACTGTTGTTGGTAGTTTCGATGACAATAATCAATAGAGTTTAGAAAATGTCTCAGAAACGTCGTTTGCTCGATTCGTTAAGGTGGCGGGCAGTTGGATGGATGGAAATGGGAATGTCTCAGGCTGATACTGTTAGATGTCTCAATGTGTCTCGTAGTGTTGTGCAGCGACTTTGGGATCAATACCAATCAGAAGATTTTGTGTCCAGAAGACCTACTCTAGGCCGACCTCGAGCTACAACACCTGTAGAAGATCGTTTTCTAGTTCTTTCGGCTCGAAGGAGAACCACAACTGTACCGCAGCTTGTTGCAGATCACTTTGTAGCATCAGGAAGAAGAATATCTGCTACTACGGTGCGAAATCGTCATTACAATGCAGGTCTCTATGCAAGACGACCAGTTGTGTGTGTTCCGCTCAATGGACCACAGCAACGGATCCGCTTATGCTGGGCAAGAGGACACGTTTCCTGGACCCAATAGCAATGGGCTTCTGTACTGTTCAAAAACGAGTCCAGAATTACATTGAAGAGTGATTCAGGGCGTCTGCTGATCTGGAGGGAACAGCGAACTAGGTACACCGTTGAAAGACACAGTTATAGAGATGATGGAATCACACACACACACACACACATGGTTTGGGCAGGGATCGCGCTTGTTGGTCACACTGACCTGCGTGTGTTCCATGGAGGAACACTGACTGGTCTGAGATATCGGGATGAGATCCTTGATCCATCTGTCCGCCCATATGCTGGTGCTATTGGTAATGATTTCATTCTGATGGATGCACGTCCTCACTGAAAAAGTATTATTGAGGAGGATCTTGAGGACCACAGTTCGGAACGAGTTGAATGGCCAACTCGATCTCCAAACCTGATTCTGATAGAACATTTTTGGTACTATTTTGGTAGACAGGTTTCTGCTTTAAATCCGCTTCCAAGGGTCCAAGGCTGGAACAAGGCTTACTCTATGTCTGGTCTTCACTTCCTATTCCGGTGTCCCAACAACTTAATAAACAGCATGGAAAATCGATGCCGCCAATGCATTTAAGTTAGGGGGGGGGGACACATTCCTATTAGAACCCATTTTTGTATTGTTTCTATGACATTTTACTACATAACACTGTGATGTTCTGTTTTCTTGTAAGAATTGACTTTTCCGTTGCTCTTTTTTGTTATAAATGGTTTTGCTATCCACTAATACAAATGACACATGCAATAGAAAACTATTTAATGCACATCTCCTCCAAATTTTTTGTTTCTACATTCTTTCATTTGCAAATTAGACGCAAAAAACCGGTTGCACCTTAACTTTTTGAGGACATTGTATAAAAACATATATCATGCAGCAGGCTCAAAAGAAACGGTGTTTTCTACTCTCCATAAAGTCGAAAGAGAACTATTTCGAGTCAAGTATCAAAGAAAATGTCAAACATCTATTACTCAATAGTTTAATATTTCAAATGAACTAGCGTGTAATACGTAGTGGAATGCTGAATAAAAAGTGTATACTTTCTAATCATGGATATTTTTGCATGGTTGCTTATTGGGGGTTTTAGGAAAGGTAAGTGCATGTTTTTATTTGTTTTTTTTTTTCTCCCCGATATTGCGAATAACCCCGATTTAAGGCATGAAAGTTTCGATACTGGTGAATTCGTTAAATCGGGGTGCGACTATAATTCTTCCCACGGCTTAGTTTTCTACTAGCCGCCTTCGGGGGTCGCTTAGACCTTGCCGCCCACACCTGCCTGAGGCGGGCTGGAGCACATCTCCGTTGTCCGGAAGTATCTAAGTACACTGGCAGTTGAGGCGGTGCTGCTGTATGCTGCATGATCCTCAAGAAAAAAAATCTATAATTAAGGGTCAAAGTTATTGTATGATTAAAATAAAATATTTTCAACATTATTTAGAAGCTTTGAATACTTAATTAATACGATGCTTTTGTTCATTAGAAAATATGACTGTCAATACAACTAAATTGAACTAATACATAATTACTATAGATGCACCGAATATTCGTTTGGTATTCGGCATTCTGCATATTCGCAGACAAACCGAATATTTGGTTCGTCCCGAGTACTTCAATATTCGGCAACCGAATAGTAAACAAATTTAAATGATCGATAAAAATTGGTAAACAAGCATTTTTATGCATTGAATGAAAGTTACAATATAGTTCCACATATAAAATTCATTCAAATTTTTACTTATTAATTTTATCACATTCGAAGTAATTTTGATGCAAGAGAAAACACTCAGATGTTAACTTTAAGTTTTGTGATATTTCAATATTTCTTAAATCTTGTGACACATTACATTAGCCTTTTTATTACAAACTCCTTTAAATATGACACGGTAATCAGAAAACACCCTACATAATGCAACGTAATTAATGCATAAGGTCATTAATGCATAATGAGTAATTAATGCACAAGGTCAATTCTTTACTACTTAACATTAACTACTAACTTTTTATATAAAATACGCAGCCGTAAATATAAAATAAAGGAAAGCAATTGGATATTAAATTTTGCAAATTTACTTTACTTTCTAATACTTTAATACTTTAATTTCTAAAATCTTACACCATATGGATTTTTAAATTTTGTTTAAAAAACACCTAATTAAAATTAATTATTGTAATCAAAGTTTAATAATCATTTGCATTTAAAAAGAAAAAAATAAAAATATTTGGCAATGTTTCGATTTCATTCCTCAATTTTGATGATGGTACTTGTGCAATTATTTATCAGTTACCGAAGAGATTAACATAACAGAAAATCACTTACATAAAATAGTAATTTAAATGATATTTTTAGAAACTTATTGGGTTTGTATTTGTATGTAAGGTAAATGCAAGATTTTTTATTTATGAAATAACATGTTACCATTATAATCAATTAACAAATCATATATATCATGCAAGAAATTATTTATCCATTTATGCAGATTTGCAGACCAAAATATAAACCAAACTAGCCATTTACTGAAGGAATTTGTTTTTGCTTTTGAAATGATTAAATTAATAACTGTACACAATGTAGATAAATTTGCTATATTAAATAGAAACGCGTGAAAATTTCCCAAAATTTTCTATTTTGAATTGGCGTAAAGTTAAAATATCACAGTTACATTTTTAAAACAAATATTCGGTATTCGGTTCGAGTTTTAACAGAATATTCAGTATTCAGCAAAATATGGTATTCGGTGCATCTCTATAATTAATAATGTTATCAATTATTCATACATACGTACCATAAGCAGCGAGAACGACACAAACAAGCATTAACACATAAATGGCCTTCATGGTTTGCCTGGATCTATCAAGAGCAAAGAACAAATATGAACATTGGGGGAAAAAAAACCATGATAAAGCACATTTCAGCTTAATTTTGAAGCATAAAATCCAAGGTTGTGGAGTCGGAGTCGAAGACGGAATGATTTGGGGGTGAAGGAGTCGAAGTCGTTGGAAAAATACCGACTCCGACTCCGGGCTTCTTTGTTTCTCTAATTTTCAAAAAAAAAAAAAAAAACTGACAAGAAATTGGTTCGATTTAAGTTTAAAAACCGACTAACTGCCATTGGCAATTAACTGGCTCTTTTATTTATCGAACTTTTACTTTCTGTAAGGGCTAATTCCGCCGACTCGCTAGTTAGCTTGTTTTTTAACTTTCTTTAACAAAAAGCAACTGTCAGCAAACGGTTTTGTTGCCTAATATTTACAGTAATCTCTTTCAAATAAAAATGATAATATATTTTTTACTTCGATATCAGCTATAAAATAGTAAAAGGAATGTATTCCTTGAGCAAGTTGAGACCCGTAGCTCAGGTGGAAACCCTTAGAGCAGGAATTAAAATGGAGGGGGTAAATCCAACCAAAGACCCCTAGTCACGTGACTCAACAAGGACGAATGATTGGCGCGATTTGTGCGAAAAAAGTGAAAGAAACCTGATTTCTTCCAATGCTTTTGCTTTAAAATCTATCACGTGACTTGGAATCTTGGTTTCGTGAATGAAAGTCTTCACTCCCTCCATTTTATTTCTTCTCAATGGTGGAAACTTCTGAGGGTGTTCGACCAAATTCAAATATGTTTTGACGCGAAAGCACGAAACCAAAAGATCCGATAAAATACATCTAATGTTTTTTTTAATCTAAAGACTTTCTATTATCTTGGTTCTCACTAAAAGATATAAAAAAAAAAAGATATGATTTCTAGGTTGCAACACTCAATAAAATTGCAAGTTAATCTTAAAATCTTCATATTAAGGTTAATTCTAAAGCAGCCAATAAAATTTAAATTAAAAATTGAGCGAAGAAGAAATATAGACATGGTAAAAGTTATTCGTACAAAGCTGTATGCGGTGGCATTTTGTGTAAAATTAGCTCAAGACGCACATTTAACGGGCTTCTCTCGGTAATATAGTGTCCTCTATTAACGAATAAATTTTATAAAAGAAATAAAATTTAAGATTTATTGTAGAATTTTTTTTAGAATTAAAGGGTAGTAAACCGGGGCTACTTAGACCTGAAATTTCATATTTTTTGCGAGTTTTACACTGATTTTTGGTAAAACCCATACAGTGCATTGATAACCTTGTTTTTACCACTTTTCAGACGTTCTGCTACCACAATAAGCCTTTTTTTAAACAACAACTTTAACTCTTTATATTTTTTCCCCTATTTTTAAAAATTGGGTTCAAGTAGCCCCTCGCTAGGGCTACTTAGTTCCACTCAGCGAAAAAGCTCTAATACAGGTGGTGGTATCAAGAAGGACCAATATGATTTTGAAAGAAAACTCAAAACATATATTCTAGTGAAGAACCTATTTATATAAATCACAAAGTATTTACATAAATTAATTTAAAATCAACGTATATTCATAAAGACATATTTTTAGGCAAACATAATTTCTCAAATAGAAATATAATCTAACATCTAAAACCAATTGAAATGCTCATTATTTAAACATTAGAAAGAATGAAAACTCCTCTCTTTAATGGCTTGCGTGGATTTATTTTCTCTGATATTATTTAATACCTGCTCTTCCTCGTTACAAATTTTACTGGATGCCCAGGCTTGTTTCGTGAACGATCTCTTAATTTCCTTTTTCGACTTGATATATTTAAGTCAAAATGAGCTGATGTCACTCTCTGAAACATTTCTCCCGAATTAATTAAATCTGGACACAACTGTAATTTTTCCTCCTAATAATCCGCATATTTCCTACTTCAAAGCGTTCTCTTTTACTTTCGAACCATTTTTATCCCCAGATCTGCATGTTATCCGGTATAAATAGTAACTAACCTCTTTATTCTAAAAGATTACAAATCTTACTTAACATAATTTAGTGATGGAATGTGGTCTGGAGCTGCTTAAACACTGGGTTCAAGTAGCCCCATTTTAAGGCAACCAGTGCACTTTTACTAACTTATATTAGTTACTGTGTTAATTATATAGCTATAACCTTAAAACAATGTTATTTTATCAAGAAATAGAATGCCCCAAACATAAACTATCTTTACCTTGATAATATCAGATGTTTCCATGAACTTACATGTGAAAGTTAGCACTAAAAACAACTGTTTAGACTAGTTGCAATCATAAACTCAATCAGAAAAAGGCGGGAGTAGCAGAAACTTTGTTTCATGCTCCAGCCTCTGCCTACTACTGCTACCTGTCATGCAGAATGTTTTAAGTATATACAGTGAGTTTTATAGGACCAGGGCGGATTTTAAACATTTTTTCTCATGGGTTCAAGTAGCCCCTGGAAGCTCAAGTAGTCCCAGTTTACGGTATTTATATTTTTTTTTATAAACTCTGAAATTAACTTGAGATGTCACCCACCAGACGGGTGTCTCCCGGGACGGACCTCTCTCCCTCAAGAAAGGTTTTTTTGATTTTGCAAAAAAGCCTTTTTTCTCTCAAGTTAGAGCTTTCAAAAATTGAAAGTACGCGATTTGATAAACATCTATTTGTTAAACATTAAATGGCAGCAAATTAATCCTTTTCATTTTTTGTAAAAAAATGGTATTTTTAAGTAACTTCACTTTTAAAATCGAAACTATTGGAAAATCTGATTTTCAAATTGAATTTCTAACGCTGTATGTATCTCAGGTTTACATCAAATACGAAATGAAAATATTTTAAAAAGGAATTAATTTTTCAACATCTGTTTAGAGCAGAGGTTTCCAAACTTCAGACCTCCACAGGCCCCTCCGGAAAAATCCGCAAAAATTTGACACAATTTTTTTTTTTTATTTCGAATATAATTTTACCGTTTTTTTTCCTTTAAATTTATTTTTTCATGGTTCTGTATATTTTTCAGAACTCTTGTCTGGTTTTTATTTCTTACATTATTATTTTGAGTTACGGGAGCAAAATTCTATTTGAAATTTAATTAGTAATGAAAATGTAATCACCAAATTTCTACATTAAGTTTACTAACAAAAATGAACTTTTGAAGTTAGTGAACAAAACACTGTTAGCCTAGTTTAAGTGTGTTACTTTTTCATATGAGTTGTATTTTTATGGCGTATTAGGATATTAGTTATTAACTATGATTCGGGCAAACTTACCTCGGCAGCGTCGTAATGTTGTGATTAGGATCTACGTAGTGTGTGCCTTAATGTTTGCATTTTACATTGTAACAATTTGAACTTCGTCGAGTACACAAAATTAATTAATGCGTAGTGTGTTTACTTTCGAGAGGGGAGAGGACTGCTGCGTCTGGCATGTACTTCAGCAAGAACTTTTTTAATTCTTCTTAAATGTGCTTTCTTTTTGAATTAAAATATCGTTACTCGTCCTCCAACCGCAATTGTACTTAACGTTTTCGCTGGATAGCACCGCGGACCCTCCTGGCATGGAGTCGCGGACCCCCGGGGATCCGCGGACCACAGTTTGGGAAACTCTTATTTAGAGTTTTCCCCCCTTCCCACATTTAAAAAATAAAATAAATAAATAAATAAGCCGGAGTAGGACGTGTCAAAATCCAGGAGTCGAAGTCGGCCATTTTCCTTCCGACTCCGCAGCCCTGATGAAATTATTGCTCTCTGATTTTTTATTTGTCAATCATTTTAAAAAGCTGTTCAAGGCAGTTTTAAAAGCATGACGATTTTCAAAGTACCTAAACAGTTGCTGTTCGGTTTTCATTTTTATGATATAATGTTACTGTTGGAGTTTCAGGGGTTGTAATAGACGCTGTAGTTCACCTCAGCATTGTTGGCTTTCGTTCTTGGTTGAATCCACTGCAAAACTGGATGAAAACAAGAAGAGCGAAGGTTGCTATAATCAAACGTTGACGAAACAAATTTTTTTTCGTGAAGCATCGTTGTTTGTTTGCAATTGAACAAGGGTTCCCAAACTTTATCGATTCGCGGCACCCTTTGAAGAATTAGAATTTTCACACGGCGCCCTGGTCTAGATCAATTGTATTAATTGATACTGTAGATTCTTCGTGGCGCCCCTCTCCTCTCCTTGCCGCACTAGGGTGTGGCGGCACCCAGTTTGGGAACCCCTGCAATAGGGAATAAGTTTCAACTCAAAACTCGAGCCAAACTCTCCGATAAGGAGCAAATTGCGGTAACCTTGATTTGCCTATAGCGTGTATTGCTGCACCCATTTTCTGCGAACATGATGTTTTCGACTCTTTCGCCCGGGTACTAACAATGCTGAGGAGCACTAAAATATACAGTGTTATTTAATTACAAGGGGATATCTATTAATGAGATGCTACAGAAATCCTTTTGCGCATTATCAACGATATTGTGACAAAGCACGCTACTGAACAAAGTTTATTGACTCAAAGTTTTAAACTATGTTTAAATCATAGCTATGTAAAATTCACTTTTACTTCGTTAAAATAAAGGTGAATCTCTATATATTAAAATAAGTTACGTCAAAAAGAAATTGTGAAAGGATGTCTGTGGCACGCGTGGATGCAGGAGAGCCCACAGCCCTGAATTTGGTACGAAATTACTTGGAACTCCGGGGGTTTGCACCTCGAAGCGTTTCTTTTTTAATTCGAGTTAGGTTTTTTCTAATTAATTTTTTAAGCTAAAATTTCACATAAATTACCTTTTAAAGGGATGAATGTCATTCGAAAGAACTTTTCTTCCTGCATCAGACAAAGCTTGTTTTAATTACATTTTATTATTTTCTTTTCTTTAAAATTTATTCAAATAATAAAATAACGTCTTAATACAAAAAAAAAGTAAAATACTATTTTCAATACAAGAATTATTTTAACTACATTAAATATATATATATATATATATATATATTCACCTGAAACTTCGGTGAAGGTACCAGGGTTGTTGAACTCATATATCTAACCAGCTCACATTTAGCTTTAAATGTTTTAACCCCTAACTATTTCATTACTTCCACGAAAACGGTCATAAAAGTACCTATTTTTTAATTGAAGAAAATTATATAAATATGTAAAGCTTAAGTACATTATACGCATTTATTTTTGAGTTTTGGATTTTTTAAGCTAGAGCTTTGTACGTTCAATCTATCCCGTAAATCTCACGGTCTTGAGAAATTGGGGACGAAAGCTCATCCTATGATTTTCACGGGAGCGAGCGGGAAGGAGTAACAGGTCGACTGTAAGAGTGATTCTCCGCCTGTGGTGGTTCGCGATCAGCTAGTGCAAATTAATCTATAGCATTTGTATACAGTCGAGTCCCGACTTACGCGAAGGATGCGTTCCAAGACTCCTCGCGTAAGTTGAAATTTCGCGTTATGGAAAAAATATATGTAAAACATTTTTTTAAAGCATACCAAATTCTTTTAGACACTTATAAACACCCCTCAAACTGCTTCAAAAAATTCCTTAACTACACACTACAATTTCTTAAATAAAGAACTGAACTTTTACCGTATTTTAAAAATAAAGAAAAAAACTTTTATTCAACATGAAATATTTTAAATGCTCAAAATGAATGGGAGATATAGACAGAAAATAAAACAACACGGTACGCAAAGTATGTATTAATAATAAAATGCTGGACTATAATATTACTGTACAGTAGATACAGTAATAATATCTTTGAGTTAAGAAATGAAGATAATGATGATTTATGCTCCATGATCAGATCGTTATTCTCATCTAATGCATTTTTAGTTTGCTTCGCCTTTTCTTTTATAACGTTTCAATTTCGGGCAACAGCCCCTCTTTCTTATCTCTTTAATCCACAATACAAGAGCAGCTTCTATTTTAATAATGTTTATTTTTCTAGACTGATCTGCGAGCTTCAATATTAAAACTAAGTTCTGAACTTTTACGGATATCTTTTTGTTTTGACTTTTAATTGTACGTATGGAAGATTCACTCATATTAATGTCGTGCTACCGTCGACGTTTTGTAATTGTTCAAGCATATCGAGAATCTAAGTTTTTTTTTTTTTTTTTTTATCAGAAACTTTCTTTTTCTTCCTATCTTCACAAACTTTAGATAAAAGTGCCACTGAGGTGCCCGAAACTTCATACACTTTAATACTTAAAATGAAAAAAATGAATAAATGAAAGATGCTGGGTGGTTTTTTGATGCACTAACAACGCAATGGGTAGATTAGTTTGGTGTGAGAACTTTCGCTGTCAGTGATGCTTAAAGGGATGTAATAACATTTACGAAATAAATATTTTGTAGCCAATAACGAAGCAGATACTTCCTTCCAAAAAAATTCGTGTTGTGGACGAAAATTTCGTGTTAGCTCTAAAATTCGTTACTCGGAAAAAATTCGCGTTGTAGCCATTTCGCGTAAGTCGAATCGCGTTGTAGCGGGAGTCTACTGTACTTGCAATTAAATTTAAAAGATTTATTTTATTTTAACTAGCATTGATTGTTGTAAAAGTATTTTATCTATCGTATGTGGTCTGCTTATAGGACTGGAAAGGGTGCTACGTGATCCTCAGCACTGAAAAGGTTGAGAACCACTAGGTAAGAACATACTCTGACGTTTGACACAACGTTCTTAAAATAGATCTTCTGTTCCGCTTTTTTATCATCGAATGGCGCACACTTCTCCCCCCCCCCTCCATATAAGTAAATGGATCCTTAAGTACAGTTTTTTCCTCTCTTAGGAACATTTAAAAATTAGTAGTTCAGCATTAAGTGTTTTTAAGCTCTCTGAAGATCGAAATTCAATGACAACTCGTTTCCGTCAAATACTTTTGCTGTGTTGCTCAAAGTTAGTGAACCGACTTAAAGCAATTAATCTTGACAATAAAAGAAATAGAAAACTTAAACTAACCTAGAACAGGTGTCCACACTAATATCAACTTCGAGCGGTCGTGACTAGTAGTGCAAAAATTTGCACGTGTCTATTTATAAGATTTTGAAATCAGGGACTGTCTGATAAGATTGTTTGTGGAGTTCTACCTGCAGAGAAAATTTGCAAATGACACACTAAGGAAGTGATTCGACCAACCGGCCCTTTCTCACGAGATGAATCGCGAATTACTGATAGGAGGTTCGCTTTGTTTCGATTTTGTTTTGTTTTTTGAATAAATTGTTATATTGTGGAGTTGGAAACACGGGACTGAAGATATGCCACTATATCATCTTTACCAGGTCTTAATTTGCATGGGAGCTCAGCACCTGAACTTTTTTTTTTCTAGAGGGTTTTTAGAATTTTGACAGCTAGCAAAGGACAAAGGAGCTCAAACCCGGTAGTAGAACTGTTTAAACATACTAGAAATTAAAACACATACTAAAAATTTAAAAAATAGTCTGCAAGATAACCTAACATTAATTTAACCGTGAAATTCAAGTTAGAACGGAGAAAGGCTTAAAAATATTATACTAATATAAATACAATCTACCTTTGGATTCTATAACAGAAAATATGGTACCAATCTTTATTAGCTGTTATTAAAGTTGTTTTTTCATTTTTTTTTCTCCCCCAACTAAGAGATTGTCTGCAGAACTTCGCAAGAATCTACACGTCGCAGCGTCGCTTAGTTTCTGATCAGCTCAACGATATTGCGCTCCGGAGCCCACCACTCTATCAATTTTAAAACTGCAAAAAAGTCATTTTCTCTCCTAAGGGGTCATCCACAATTGATGTCGTGCTTCGAGGGGGTAGATGAAATTGTGACAGTTTGTGACAAGGGGGAAGAAAAGGGAAACAAGAAGCGTGATATCATGCATCTTTGAATAACAATATGCAAATGAAAAACAGCATGACGTGTGGCAAGAGGAGGGAAGGGGAAGTGTGACATTTTGTGATACAGGGGCAGGGAGTCAAATTTGATGAAATAAGTGTTCATCATTTATGGACAGCCTCTAAGAGAATTGTTTATAAGTGCAATGCAAAAAAAAAAAAAAAACTTTACATTACCAACACTTTTCTGTGTCAGTGAAGAGAGGCACTATTAAACGCTATCATCAACAACTATTATTTCCCATATTTAACGTTTTCGCTCCTTCCTTGAGTTCCAATATTTCAGAAATCTCTTGTATCTAATTTCCCATGTTTCTGCTTTGAATGTTAGTGTTGTGATTGTAGGTAAAGTTTTTTTTTTTTCGTTCCCCCCCCCCCACCCCCTACGCCAAAATTAAGCGCAAGCTATCTTTAAAATTATAAAATTAAAATAGTGTGCATTTGTCATAGTAAAGCCCGCCAGATAAATTGGCACATAATCTTGTATCTGATTAATCTAAAACCAAATTGTACTGAAAACATTTGGGGGCTTTCTTGAGCAAGAAAAACGTAGCTACTGTATTTTCTCTCCTTTTTTTTTTTTTTTTAAAAAAATCTTTGTTGTTATTTATTCATTTGTTTGCTTATTCGTTTTTCCAAAATTAATCTTGTTCTAATATAAAGAACAGGCATTTGTCAGTGCTAAATAATAATTATTTATGTGGAGGCAGGGGCGGCAAATAGGGGGAGCAAGAGGGGGCGGTTGCACCCCCAAATATTTTGCGCAAAATATTAAGAAATCGGGAAATTCAATTCACCTAACGCGCGAATCAGTGATCATATGCAATAATTAAAAAAAAATCTGCAGACAATCTTTAGTAAAAGTTGATGAAATTCGAGACCTGTCCAGACAAAAGCAACTGTTTTTCGCTATTAGGGTAATAACTTAGAAATTCCTGAATCATTTTCAGAACTTCCAGAATAATAAAAAAATTTTGAAAAGAAAATAGAACCGACTTCAAAATTGCTCCAAAAAGTGAAAAATAATTTATTCTTTAAACACCATCGATAATACTTTTAAACATAATTTTTGAAGTTGGCGCAAAAACAAAAAGTAAAATCCAGAGTAACGATGGCTTCGTTCATATTTTTTTCAGAAAATCATCCAAAGTTAGGAACGAAACATTTATATCGTTACTCAAATATGCTGTTATCAATGCATAATGTATGTGGTAGTGAAGAAACTAAGCCTGGTTAAACTTATAGTTGCAGTTGAGTTATGGCTGTGAATGATCTTATCTATCGTTTTTGCGCCAACTTCAAAAATTATGTTTAAAAGTATTATCGATGGTGTTTAAAGAATAAATTATTTTTCACTTTTTAGAGCAATTTTGAAGTCGGTTCTATTTTCTTTTCAAAAAATTTTTATTTCATTCTTTTTAGTGTAAATGTAGATATTTCAGTAAAAGTAAAAAGTTACCTAGTAAGAAGTTCGGCTCTATATCACTGTATTGCTTTAGAAAAGCCTTTATTCAAAATTATCATTACAATTACTATTAATGTTACTGTTATATGGCACCAAACTTTTATAACAATGAGTTTCATTTCTTTGCGTAGATGAAGATAGCGAAGACAATGTAAAAGCCAAATGAAGCGAATACTCGTTAGTCTCAACTCGAGATCTTTATTCAGAACCACGAATGAACGTTACATCTCTTTATATACAACTTGAGAAAGTGCTGGAACTTTCCTGACTTTGAAAGATACAGAAATTAATAGAACATTCGAGAAAATACGGGAAACAGTAGAAACGAAATTTTAGTAAAGTACACTTTGTCCTAGTCGGGATTTGAACCCGGGTCGCTCGTGTGGGAGGCGAGAATTCTACCACTGAGCCACCGTTATCCACGGATGGAAAGTGCGAACTTCGCTTCATTTAATAGGGAAATTGCATAAAATTTACTGTTTCTTGCCCATAACTTTTTTTCTAAAGAACAAATATGGTCAAACAAAGTAATGGGACCTAAGTTGAGCCATCCCTTATCCATTAAAAAAAGAATCATCAAAATCGGTTCACTAGGTGAGACGCTGTGAGTGGACAAACAAAAAAAAAACATACATACGGTATGAACTGATAACCGCCTCCTTTTTGAAGTCTGTTAAAAAACAGATGGAGAATAAGTTTGTTTCAACTGAAGAAGAAATTTCCTCCTATGGGTTAAATGCCTCATACTTTTAAGTTCAGAGTTAAGATGATGCTTCTGCTTCTAATGTGAAAGGGCAGTGCACAGGTGTGACTGGCCCGATTTTGACGAGAAGTTCCGTGGTATTTTGAGTTCATTGTTGCGCTTATATTTTAAATGTACGTTCAGTTAGTGAGTGAACATTGATTCCTTCTGTTAAGAGGCATATTTGAGCAATTCAATACATTGTATACTTTCATGGAAACTTCTTACAAAAAAGACGCTATTTTTGAAAAAAATTCGTGCATCAACAAATACTTTTGTTGGGTTTACTTTTGTATTTCTTTAACTGAGAGGTACAAAATGGTATTCAAAAGTTAAAGCTAGAACTCTTGATTGAGCTCCTATTATAAGAGTTTCTTGTTAATTTGGAATTATTAGACCCATTTAAAAAAATATTTTAAAAAGTGACAAAAATTCACATGATGATGCAAAGTCCTATGTTTGGCTCAATATTTTGTATCAAATAATAGATTCATTCAGTTTCTAATGAAATTAACACAAGATTTAGTGATAAATCTAAGTTCAATATTATATGTGCAGGTTATTGAACAAGATAAATAAAATATTTCAGTTACATGTAAAAGTTGTTGAACGAAGCAAAAATAATTGTTTTGTGAAGAGCCAGTGTGCTTCAATGATGAAAAATGAAGACTAGAGCACAAATTTTAAACTTGCGTGGTTTTTTTAAAGAGAAAAATTTTTAAAGATGCATTTTTTAACATAACTTTGTAGCTTCAATTATGTTTCGCCGATTCCAATCAACTCAGCTAACTGTGAAAGATCATTTTCGTGTCTCAGAAGGTTAGAGATTTTATTTTTTTTTTTTTTTGGTGCATGATGGATGATGGGACAAGCAAGACTTTCATCTTCAGCTATACTGCCAAGAGCATGCCACTGGACATTGACGGAATATAGTACCAAGATTTCCTTTTTTTCTGGATTCCAAAAATCGAACATTAAAAATTTAGTTTAGAAACGGCAGTATCAAGATCTTTTCTGTTACAGTTTACTATAAAATAAATTAAAAGCGTGGAAATTAAAATTTGAATTTCTTTAATGACCTTACTTAAAAAAAATGTACTGGTATTTTATTTCATATTGAGAAAATTCATGTTTAAAAAACTCGACCCCCCAAATGAAATGTTGAAATGCCGCCCCTGTGTGGAGGTTTAGTATTAATACTAAAATGTCATTCGCATCCACTGTCCCTAGTTAGGTCTCTAATGGTCTTCTAAGGCAAAAAAAAACAAAAAAAAACTGAAATATCTTTTAATTAGACTTTAAGTACCCTAGTTGGAAATAAGTTTAATTTCTGCTTCATTGTATACAATAGTATGTTTCTTGTATGGTTGAAACTTTTCCTCGGTATTTTGCGTCTTTACCATTAAACAGTTTGTACAGGCTTTCATCACCACTACGTGCAACTGGCAGCTGAAATAAACTTCAGTTTTAATAGCAGCCATCATCTATACAAAAAAGAAAGAAAAAAAGAATGTATGTGTGTATATGTGTATGTATGTTTCCTATACGAATTCACAGTTCAGAATGGATCTCGACCAAATTTGGCAGGGAGGTATTTGGGTACTCGAGATTGATCATAAAGGGGGGGGGGAGGGGTTCAAGCGTCATAAAAGTTCCGAACCGTTCGAATTTTAATTTTAAGAACCGAAAATGGAATTAAATGGCTTTCTACTCGAAATAATTATCCGATTGTCCTGATTTCAGTCTCATTCGAAAGCCCACGAGAAAACCCCTGAAGTAGATTTACATCCTTCGATTTTCAAAACAGACCAAATCTGCAAAATCACCAGGAGAAAAGTTTCAGCATTTTTAAAAAAAGGAACATCAATATCAATTCGGAAATGTATCGTCTGCAGCGAACTCAGTTTAATTAGCGTGAATAAAATCATTGTGAAGGAAGATCTGTTGCCATTTTTTTCTCGACTTTGAACACATAAAATTCTTGCTTTTGTTTTGAGGCTTTTCCTGTAATCAGGGGATTTAAATATTTTCCTTTTCTGTCATATTTTGCAGTCTATCGGGAAATTTTACGTATTTTTTGTGAAATTACTATTGTGAAATTTTGTAAACTGAAGATAAAATGATACTAAGTGTATTTTTTCTGATATTATAAATCCTAGAGTTTTTGAAAGTTATTTGTTTTAAATTTGGATGTTTTATATTTATTCCACAGGCTTAATCGAAACTCAAGAGAAAATCTTTTCAGTACTTGATCATTTTTCTGTAATTTATTTATTTCAGATGAAAATTTGAACAAGTAGAGATTAATCAATCGATTCATTAATTAATATTAAAGAAAACTATTTTTAAAAAACTGTATAGTGGTACTCTTTTGACAAATTTACTCCTCAATGTCTCTAAAATATGTAAAGTCAGGGGGGTAAAATAATACTTCTCTGGAGAAGGTTCCTTTTTTTTTTTTTTTTTTTGCAATAATAGAATTCCTTCTCCCGTGAAAATACTAAAGCTAAAGTTAATTATTGTTGATTCATAAAAAAAAGCGAACTAAAGGAATTTGAGCCGTGCCTTAATTGTTTGATTTTTTTTAAATTATTACAGAGTGTATCAGTACAGCAGTACGTTTACAGACTTTCAGGGCAGATAGAGTACACCTAGATGATGAGAAATCACATAGCAATGCATGGTCGGAAACGCTTTCCTGACGCGATAGTGACGACACAATGCACAAGACAGACAGGACACGAAAAAGAAGAGAAGACATGTTTATTATTTTCAATACAGCAAAAAGGATGGTAAGTTTTTGTCTGGTGTACACAATAGATATACCGAAGCATTACTACGAAACCGAAGCATTAGATTACGGTGCATGAGCACAAGCGGTTTTTGTTGCCACACTCGCTATGAAGCTGCATTTCAATCCGCCGGAGATGTGAGGCATGCATCACGACCCGGGATCGTAGTTTCGAACACCTACTTTGGTGACGATCGTTGGCTCCTTAATGTTCTTTTTTCTCAGTCTTTAGCTGTACTAAGGATAATAAACATGTTTCCTTCTCTTATTCGTGTCTTGCCTTTTTGGTGATTTTTGTCGTCACTACCGTGCCAGTTAAATCGTTTCCGACCATGCATTACTACGTGGTTTCCCATCAACTAGGCTAGGTGTACTCTATATGCCCTGAAAGTTTGTAAACGCTGTACGGATACACCCTGTATATGCTGTTGAAATTCAACATTACAAAAATCCAAGAAACCTGCAAGTTTTTAAATTTCGGTGAAATGTTTGTTCTATAATAGTGTTGAAACTAGTGTAACGTAAAAAAAAAAAAGTTTAAAATAGAATAAGACTTCTAAAAAGCACATTTTTCAAGTGAATAACAAAAAATGGTCATCGGAGTTCCATGAGATTGACATATCGCACCCCGGCAACAAAAGTCACACACCTCAAAAAGCAGTATTGATAAAAATCAAGATTTTATAAGTGATTTATTCCTCACTACAATATACGTAAAACATGTCTGGTGTTACTGGTTAGTTTTGGTAGGCTAAATTGCTTTAAAGTTCGGAACCTTTTCTTCTGAGTTATGAAATTTTAATGATGCGTCACTTTTGATTAAATTATTTATACGCCACTATGCATTGATTCTGTAAACGAACGTGGTGCGAGTTTTATGGTAGGAAGAGCTTTAAATTCAATTTTAAGTCCAGATTCAGAGCGTTTTTCGAAATTTTTAAGCTGTGCCACTTGTAGGGGTGCGTTACATTTTTTTGTTCAGGTTATTTATGTTTAAGTGAAAATATGCATATTGAACTACAGTAGACCCTCGTTTTACGTGGGGTTACGTTCCACGGAAATGCCACGTAATTCAAAACCGCGTAAATTAAGACTTATAGTGTTAAAACACTGACCACGGATTGTATGTAATTCGGCAATCTGCCAAGTAAAGACGATTCCATCTGAATGAATCTAGCAGGGGAGAAGGAAAAATAACGATGAGATTTTGATGCACGCGTTATAATGTTACTAGTGCCTTATTCATTTATTGCATTCTCAAAAATAAAATAAGGGGAAAAAAAGTTACCATGGAAACAACAAAAAGAAAAGAAAATATATTCATTTCGTTCAGGAACGTAAAAGCAAAATGGTAAGCTCAAAACTTTGTTGTGAATAAATAAATCAATTAATTTTTGCCCTGAGAATATGGATCGAATGTAATTTACATTTAAAAAATGTTGCTTTAAGCAAATTTTCATTTTTACAAAACAAAGACCAAATTATTGAGAGGCAAAAGTGCACATCTAAAACAAACCAACTAACATCCCTATAAATTAATAGATACGTATATTTCCGCCTATAAACCGGATATTAGCCTTTCCATGTAATCGATGGTCAGACAGTACGGGTTATGTTCCATAGATAAAGCAAATATTTCATTTTAGTGATGACTAATTGTATTTATATCGATATATATGCACAACATGTATAAAGAAAACATAAATTAAAAGGAGCTGGCTATGATAGTCATTTGGCATTCATAAAGATGGTTTCTTTGTAGTTTTTTGCAGAGCATTAACGCATCCATGATGCGTCATTTTCAGGATGGAATCTTCCTTCAATGACAAATTAGAAAGACCATTTGCTACTGTCAAGGAGTGGCTCAAAAATGTTCAATGTGAACATTTTTGGTTGTGTGTCATCGATGTCGGTATCCTCGTTGGCTTTGGCCTCCTTTGTCACTCCTAAAAGCTCTTCTTGTAGTGAATTCAGAACTATGTGAGATTACTTCTGGAAAGTGGAAAGAGCTCTAGAGCCAATCGCATAAAATGTCTCCAGTGGTCCAAGCTCGATTATTAGCACGCCAAAATGCAGTTTATTATTTGTAATCTGTAATCTCAGGAGTTTGGATTTTGAAAGAGAGGAAAATTTTATCTTTTTGCAATGTTGCATTCGCGTAAAACCAAAACTCATCCACGTAAAATAAAATAAAGGTGTCAAATCTTAATCCGCGTGTATAATCAAACCCGCGTAAAACGAGGGTCTACTGTACTTACGTTATTTCTATAGTACTAGGAATATTCTTTTTAAATTCATAGTGTATTTCATGTGTGGAAGAAGGGAAGACTTCCAGTGTAACAGAATTTATATTTAAAAGACCATCTATGGATTTTTTATCAAAAAATAATTTTAGGATTCTGAATGCGGTTTCAGATCAAATAAAATTTTTATTAGCATAAATCATTGAAGAAAATACAGATTTGTCCTCTTCTTTATCACTTTAGTTTTCACACCTAGAGGGAGAAAAGTACAAATAATCAGCTGTTAGAAATATCTTGAGTCATTTTAAAGTTTAAAAATGATTTACAATCGTTCACAGGGTTACTAAAGACTATTCATTTGTTCTATATTCTCTATTTATTCAAAAGTATTAAACGACAATAATAAATATGTGAAAATAACTGTGAATAATATAGGTTTCTTTCATTCTTTATAAATATTCGATTTATGCCCCTCGAGGTTACATTAAATCATAACACTTCATGATCCTCTGTACCAGGAGCGGATACAGACTACCAGTTTAGGGGGGGGGGTCATGCTAAAAAATTATCCCCCGCCCCCCCTTCATGAACAAACCCACAGTTCTAAAACTGCTTGGGTGTCAATAAAAAACACCAAATCGACCACGAATAAGGTACCTGCTAGGGTATAAATGTTGCAAATTAATTTCATAAGCATAGAAAAGAAAAACAATTTTATATATTTCAGGGTTTGCAAAAACCCGGGTTTTTGAAAAAAAAAAAAGCCCATGGACCCAGGTTTTTTTGGGATTTTTTTAAAAATAAAACTCCCCAAAAAAACCAACTAAAACTGGGTTTTTTAAAAGTAATGTGGGTTTTTTTGTCTGTTTTTTAGGGAAAATGTGGGGTGCTTGTAGCATATTGTAGCGTTAGTATATGGGCAAAGCAGAAAAATTGTCTTGGAGTAAAAAAAGCAGGAAAATTCAGCGTTTTTTGAAGAAAAGTAAAAAAATCGACAAAACCCAAGAATAATGAAGTTTCAGATTTTTTAGTTTCCATGATTATCAACAGTTAGGGCAAAGTTACTTCTCGAGTGATAAAATCTATTGTTCGTTTGTTTGTTTTGAATCACTACATTTATTTATTTATTTATTTTGCATTTTACTTTATTATATTTCATTTTTTCATGCAAAACTACTGTCGAACGTCAAGTAGTTTAAATCCCTTTTTACTGAATTCCAGCTTAATCAAGACATTTCTTTGAATTTTATGTTGCCTGTTTTTCTATTTCTGTGAACAGAGTAAGAAATATTAAACTTTTTCGTAAGATGATGAATATAATGTACATCCTATTCTATCCTATTCTATTTTCTGTCCGACCGTTTGAAAAACCTGTTAATTTCTAAAAAAAATACCTTGTTTATTCGAGATTTGTGACGTGTTGGTTTGCAAAAAATAATTCACATGAAAGCCTTTTAGCTAGAGTAGTTTCCTCCGTACGATCCACAAATATTGAGAAAATCAGACGTGACATGACTTAGTCAAGTTTATTTGAGTTATTTATTGACCAGTTAAAGAAAAACGTTAAATATATTTATTTAAAATCTTTGAAGTATTTTTTTAATGCCGTTAAGAGTTAAGAAATACTATTAAAGTTCAAAATTCATTTTTTATGTCCATTGTCTGTGGTAAGAACAAATAAAAAAAAAGTTTAAATTGTAAAAGTATTTAAATTAATTATTTTTTTAAAAAAAACTTCTACAAAAATTTTAAAAAAACCCAAAAGTGGGCTAAATAATGGTTTTTTTAAATGGGTTTTTTCAAAAAACCCATTAGGTCCAACCCAATTAGGTTCAATCCGGCCAACCCTGATATATTTACTTTCAAAAACAATGACTCGAAGGGACTACTGAAATCGATTACATTTTATTCATATAATGTTTGAACACAAGGTGGACGCATACTATTGTTTAAGGCTCATGACCCCCATGACCCTCCCTTTGTATTCGCCACCGCTCTGTACGTGCCACAACAAGTGGTTTAACCAGTTGAATGGGGCTCTGAAGACAGCTCTGCTTTTTCATCCAGACCAGGAAACGAGTAACCCCTGATCCAGCACCTCCAGGGGCATTTATTGGGAATAGGAACTTCGAGGACTTGGTAATCACGACGTATATAACATGTCCTGGTCATCAGTAGCGAACACGATTGATCTTCTACCGACTGGTATCGAGCCCGTGAAAGTTCAGTCACGTGTCCAAGGCCTTACCGATCAGACAACCCCCCCCCCCCACCTCCCTTGAATTATCTGATACACATTCAGGATGTAGAAAAATTCATCCCACACATTTTGTTACTGTCGTCAATGGTCACAATCGGTGAATTCTAAGTTTCTGCTAGTCTAGTACATAAAAAATATCTTTAATGCGTCCTCAAAGCACTGTAATATTAGATGAACATCGTGCAGATTGTAATCAGTGATGTTCTGAACATACATTTTCAAAAGAGGGGAAATTCTGTGTTTATCGAATGAAGTTGCAAATTTTACCGAATGATAAAATGTGAGCATGTATATATCTAATGACAAGAGACATTTGACACCATAAAAATAAATAATAATAAAAAAAAAAATAAAATGTTGAAAGCCGGCTCCAAGTTCACCGAATCGTCAGACAAAAATTTACCGAAATTTTTTTAGGTCACTGTGACCTCCCGCGATCTCAAGCCCGGGTTCGGGACGCCCCTGATTATGTCACACAAAAGCTGTTTTTCCTGCTTTGTTGCCATTTAAAAAAATACTGCATTCGTGTTGCCACCTGTTTAGCACAATTCCAAGATTTGTTGTTTGAGATAATTTTCATAAATTTCTCAATGTTGTGCATGTAATGCTTATGACTATAGAGCGTTTCGAAAAAAGAATCAATCATCTATACTTATTCGGTATTTTTCAAAATATTTCAAAGATTGCTTAAACGCAGTGATGCTAAACCTTGTTGGGCCGCACCTCAAATAAAATCATTCCCACGGGCCAGAACACATATAAAATTTCAAAATGTATCATTCTTTTCTAAATAACATGGGAAAATATGAAAAAGAAATGAAAATTCAAACCAATAATTGTTGTGATCATTTTGATGCTAATTTTATCAAATGCATGTTTTTCAGAAACCAATTAATATTGAATATTTGACTCAAAATCTGTGCCATTGTCCGTAATCGTGGTTTTCGATTTGTAACATTAAACAAAAAACAACAGACCACACGGAGTGTTCAAACAATAAGAAAACCAATGCTCAACGGCTTTTTTCCCGGGGGGGGGGGGGGGATTTTGTATCATTTTTTATCATTTAAATGTTTTTTTTTTTTTTTTTTTTTTTTTTTTTTTTTTTTTAAAGGTGAAAGAGATTTCTTCGACTTTGGGGGGGGGGGGGATTTTTGTATCATTTTTTATCATTTAAATGTTTTTTTTTTTTTTTTTTTTTTTTTTTTTTTTTTTTTTTTTTTTTTTTTTTTTTTTTTTTTTTAAAAGGTGAAAGAGATTTCTTCGACTTTGGTTTTCTCTTCATATTTTTCCTTTTATACATCATTTTTGATTCATTTTCGATAACTGGTTCCGGCTTTGGTAGATGTTTTACATTTCCAGACGTTCTACATCACCTTTCTGTTCCCATCATAAGAGTAATGAAATCTGACACAAAATGTATCATGTGCAGCTCGCGGCGAACTTTTTTAAACCAAGATTTAGTTCTTTTTTAAATTCTACTAGCGGTACCCGCACGGCTTTGGCAGTAGTAAAATATTATAAGGTCATTTGGTTCGCCTGTATACTTACAGTTAACGTCTACTATGCGTTATTTAAATTTTTTTTTCAAGATCTCTTCATGTATAACGCAGGTTAATAGAAAGCAGGAGGAGCCTTAAAAATATTTTGAAAGAGGAATTAAGTTTTTCCCTTCCTCGCCTAAAGCGCAAAATAACGCATTTTTCTAAAAGTAAGCTCTATCAGAAGAAAGTTGTAATAGCAGTATTTTAATAATTTACTGAACATAATTCCATAAAAACTAAGAAAATAAAAGCAGATGACGTTTTCTTAACAATTAAAATATTTTAATTTTAATCCTTTTCAATAAAAGGATTGATCACCAAAATAAGCACGTTTTTAAAAATGTCCGAATGAAAAAAAAAAGTAACTAAACAATTAAAGGAAGTAAAAGACGTAACGATGGTAACATGCAAATTTAATGTCCACTTTGAAAATAATTTCCATTTATCTCTAATTTTGGATTTTATTTTTGAGCTGAATCATTTTGAATCGTTTGGCTTGCTGAAGATAAGTCTTGGATGTTGGTTTTCTCTAAATGATTCTTATAGATCTTCTAATGCTCGTAGAAACTTCGAACAAACTTTTTCTTATGCAGAAATTAAACAAGTTTTCGAATGACTTAAAATTTAAAGATGTGAATGAAATATTTCTCCCCCATATATATTATCAAATTTATGTGAAAAATGGGCTTAACATTGGAATAGAAAAGGAACAAAATCGAATTTTTAAAAATCGCTTGGAGGTACACACCACTATTCTGCAAATTAATTTTGTGCCAAATTTCTCGAAAATCGACTGAACTTTCTAAGTGCCATGCGCGTCACAGACATACAGAGATCCAGACTTTCAGTTTTATTTTTAGTAGAAATTTAAAACCAAAATTTTTGCATAAATCTCTGTTTTCTGAGACAAAGAGAGAGATAAAGAGAAATAAAAATAAAGGGGAGGGGGAGGAGCGGAAAGGTCTTATTTCGACCACAAGCGGTGCTAGAAGTAAACCTGACAGCTGCTACATTATTTCTTTCTGGAAATTCTGCAACCGGTACTATTTCGTCCGGGGGGGAAACACATGCTGCGTCCAACCCCTGGCATTCGTTTGAATTTTGACGTCTTGAATTCAAATTATAGTTTTCGCATCCACGAATTGCGATAGGGCCCTACTCGTTATTTCTACGAATGGCTCCTATTGCAATAATAATTGCAAAAAACATAAATTGAATTCAAGACGTCAAAATTCAAATGAATGCCTGGGGCTGGATGCTGGATGTTCAGTCTAAAGAAGATTGTCTAAAGAAGATTGTGTAAAGTTGCGAAGGTTGGGTACAAATAAAGTCTGTTCCTGGGGACATAGACGCCACCGCCAAGGAGGAGGGACATGCTCGCGCAAGCTTGCGGATTGGAGGAATTGAGGAATTTGCATTATAATCAGTGGTGTACCTAGCATGGGTGACACCCGGGGTGGTAATTTGGGGTATCTCCCCACCCCCCTACAAACGTAAAAGAAAATAACAATCATGAAGACATGAAGTTCATGTAATTTCCAGAAACAACTACATTTGTGTTACAACGAAATTTTAAGTGGGAATGTACAAAAAACAAATAAAAGGGAGGGGGAGGGTCCGGGTTTTTGAAATTTGTAGTCGCAAAAATGCATTTTAGCTTCATATTTTTCAAAAACTTGCAAGTCTACACTGTTATAACTAGGAGTTCCAGACGAGTGAAAATATTCCCTCTAAGGTGAAAGCATAGTGCCTGAAGGTGCAATGAAAGCTAGAAAATAAAGCAGAGGAGCCGAAACAGCATGCAATCACAAAAAAGACTAATTGCGCATGCGCTTTTGCCTTAGACATACATTCAACCACCTCAATATGGCGGACAAATGATGATTGCGTTTGTGTGTCTTTCACATTGAATGAAGTACACTATTGGATTAAAACACAATTTTTCTTGGATTAATTATCCGAAATTACAAGTAAGTACAGCTTTTGATCACTTTGTAGCTTTTAGGGCTTTCAAACATAGTTAAGTGGTTAAAAATGCATTTATGGCTTTTCAGTTACCGTTACTGTCTTTTTAGTTTCCGTTAACCGTTACTATCGTGAAATTTCCATCATTCAAAACGCTACTAAAAATATCTGTCATTATTTTCTTGAGTGCTCGATAAGCAGCTTTTATTAATCACCAAAAAAATAAAAAATAATAATAAAAATTAATTTGAATTTTTGGCATTTTGAATTCAAATTATGTTTTTCGCAATCACGAGCGTGTGTGTTTGTGTAGGCGCATGTGTGTGGGTGCGTGGGTGCGTAAGTGTATGTATGCATGTGTGTGAGTGAGTGTTGTGTACGTGCGTGTGCGTGTAGGTGTTCGTGTGTGTGTGTGTGTGTAGGCGGTGGTGTGTGTGTGTGTGTAGGCGTTCGTGTGTGTGTGTGTGTGTGTAGGCGTTCGTGTGTGTGGGACATGGACGCCACCGCCCAGCAAAAGTGGATTTCGGGGGACAGTGCTCAGGACCAGCCGCGCCGCCGCCGGTGGACGGTGGTGCTGCAGGCCTGGTCCAAGCTGAAAAAGGCACGGACGCCAAACACGGTCAAGTGAGAACAATAAGCAATCGTGATTGCTCAAAAAAGCCATAAGATATCAATAATCAACAAGTGAGAATCTTAATAAAAATGATTCTTGTGCTACGTAGATCATAACAGAAAGCTAGCGAAACAAAAAATCTCAGTCTAGCTCTTTTTTTTTTTTTTTTTGGCTTTTTCATTCAAGTGTTAGAATCATTTCCTGTTAGCGGTTAATGTCTGGATAGCGTTAGAAATTTCTTTTGGTTTTTTAACTATCGAAAAACTTCATGTGCATTTTATTTTGTTACTCTTGATTAACGTTTATGAAACGATTTTGTTTTTCCGTAACTGTAATATCCCTGAATATTTTTGGCTCTTCATGTAAATAATCCATAAGTACAGCTATGCTTCATTTTCGGAATGCGTCAAGGTTTTAGTACATGCATAATTTCTCACATTATTTAAGTAATTACTTGTCTTTAAATTATAACGATTTGTGACAGATCTTTGATACCAAGTAAAGGGGTAGATATTTATTGTTTTATTAATTTTTAACATTACTTTTTGTAAAAAAAAAAAAAAAAAACTCGTCAGAACTCTGAATTTTTCACATGTTTTTAGCGACCCCAGAGTTATTATTAATATTATTTATTTAATGAATTTTTAAGAAAACGATAAAGATTTCACTGGTTCGCAAAGTTTTTCATTTGCTTTTAACGCACCCGTGAGTCAAAAGAGGTTGAGAAACACTGAGTTAGAGCAATGAGCACTTCTTAACTATGTTGAAAACTCCGAAATATGATCAAATGCTGTAATTACATGTTTTAATCATTTCCAGTATCGAGTTCAATGTAAAAAATGTCCAAAACGAAGAATATCATAAATCAAAACAAAACTTTAAAAAAAAAAAAAAAAGACACACACACACAACTGTATTCAAAAACGCACACAATACGGGGGAGGGGGGAGGAGGATCTATAGTAAGGGTGCCATTTCTCTCTCCAAAGGTACCTTTTTTTCACTCCGGCTGTCTATTTTTTAAAAGGTGCCTGTTTTTCACCCTATTTAGAGGTGCGATTTCGGTGCCGCTGGTGAACAAGCGTTTCTCCCCTGAAAGGTGCCGAATGCATCCTCTAGTTTTAACAGTGTACATTAGGTGTCACCCCCCCCCCGACGAGTGACACCCGGGGGGGGGGGCGTCCCTCTCCCCCGTAGCGACGCCACTGATTATAAGCACAGAAAAGCAAAGTCTACGGAACATCAACTACGTTCAAGTGAGAGCAATAGGCAATTGGCAATTTGCGATTGCTCTAAAAAATAAATAAATCTTTACTAATAATAAAGCTGAAAGCCTGTCTGGATGTCCGGAGGATGTCTGGATCTCTGTGACGCGCATAGCGCCTACACCGTTTGGCTGATTTTCATGATATTTGGCACAAAGTTAGTTTGTAGCATGGGGGTGTGCACCTCGAAGCGATTTTTTCAAAAATTCGATGTGGTTCTTTTTCTATTCCAATTTTAAGAACAAAATTATTACAAGATGATGATGCAAGCAAATGAATGTAGCAAATTGGCAAGAAATTCATCATCCATTATTTGTAAATATGCTGGCGAACCAAATGACCTTTTAATTTTCTACTACGGGCCAAGTCGTGCGGGTACCACTAGTAAAGCTGAAAGTCTCTCTGGATCTTTCTCTCTGTCTGGATATGTCAGGATCTCTGTAATGCGCATGGCGCCTAGACCGTTCGGCCAATTTTCATGAAATTTGGCACAGAATTAGTTTACAGCATGGGGGGGGTGTGCACCTCGAAGCTATTTTTCAAAAATTCAATTACCGAAAATTAAACTACCAAATTATCATAACGTGGAACCGTAACAGGGGCAAGCAAATGAACATAGCAAATTGGCGAGAAATTCACCATTCAGTATTTGTAAATATACAGGCGAACCAAATGACCTTTTAATTTTCTTACTACGGGCAAAGCCGTGCGGGTACCACTAGTGATTCCATAAAGCGGATGATTCAATAAAACGGCAAGTTCAATAAACCTGGATTTTGTTATGTTTTTTGACGATTTGATTCATTAAAGCGGTTGAGTCAATTAACCACTGATTCAACTAACCGGAGTCTAATGTACGACTAACTCATCCTTAATTTTTTTATGAAAATCGAGGACCTTCCTGTCAAAATTGTCCAACTTAAAAAAAGAAAAAAAAAAATCTTGCGACGGACATAGAATGTTATGGGGTGTGGGAAAGTTTTCATCCCTTCAATAGGCAATATTGTAGAAATTTAGTTAAAAAAATTAATTACAAAAAAACGAATTCAAAATTAAAAAAAAAATAAACCCCCGGAGTTCGAAGTAATTTTGTGCAAAACGTCCGGGCTGTAGGTGCTGTGGGATCTCCTGACTCCCTACTATTAAGAATTCAAACGGTAAAACAAACGACTACAAATTCGAAGAATAGTTTTAAATGAAGAATCTGAGAAATATACCTCAGCCAACAGATGTTATTGCCTATCCATAGCATTTGCACGTCCACTTCAGGTAGCCAGTGCAGTATCCTCCTCGGAAGCCCGCGCTGCGACAGTGTGCGTGGCAAGCCATTTGATTCCCAGGACAACCGAAACCAGCCTCAACTTGCATCGTCGCTACAGAGAACAAGAGACAGATAGACAGATTGCATTAATGTATAATGCAGGTGTGGAAAATCTGCTCTAGATTGAACAAAGTTTTCTATGTCTGATGCTTTTAAGTAAATAAACACACAAATAATTAATGAAAAATATTTTAAAAAAAGATTTCTGTACTAAAATTGATTGTATCAAAAAAACTAAAAATGATTGTATCAAAAAAAAAAAAAAAAAAACTCTTTTAAAGAAAATAAATAGCAGTGAATTTCACTTTGCCTCTGTAAGCTGAAAATAAATAACTAAGTAAATAAAATAAAAATAAAAAAAATAATTTGAATTCTGAAATTTTGAATCCAAATTATATTTTTCGCAATCACGAACTGAGACAGGACCCTACTCATTGGAGTTATTGTTTCTAGAAACGGCTCCTGTCCCCCCCAAGCCTGCCTCTCCTCCTGGGCGATTATTTGTGCATAGTTGTGTGTGTGCGTAGACCTGTGTGTATGCACGTAGGCGTGTGTGAGTGTATGTGTGTGAAGTCGTGTGTGTGCGTGTGTGTAGGACATGGACGCCTCCGACCAGGAGATCGGATAGCTCAAAACCGGAGCAGCCGCGCCGCGCCGCCAGCAGAGGACGGTGGGCGGTGGTGCTGCAAAGGCTTCTGGTCCAAGTTGAAAAAGTCACGGACGCCAAAAACGGTCAAATGAGAACAATAAGCAATCGTGATTGCTCAAAAAATGAATGGAATAAAATCAGCGAAATAAAAATAAATGAGAAATAATGAATAATTAACCAAAACTAAAAAATAATCTTCGCGTTTTCAAACATTTCTAGAGCTATTGGTGCAGCACATTGCTGACAACTCTTACTCAAAGTCAAAGGCCACAGTTTTTAAGCTTCTTTCTGTCAGTGAACATGCAGATGTGAATTTACAATCGCGACTTTGATTGAAATAATTTATGGAGGAACTAACTTTTACCCGCGGCTTCGCTCACGTTGATGTAGTTTTTTTCAATCGATTCAAGTTAATGGTCAACACAGGGAGAGGTCAAATAGTTACCATAAAATGGTTTCTCCCCAGTTTCGCCGATATTTAAGTAAAGAAGTTAGTTTGGGTAATTCTCAAAAATTCCAATTCGAGTGAGGTCAACAATTCTTAAATAACGTCAACCATTTCCCTTATAATTCCCACCCCCGTCCAATGGTGTCCAGCGCTACACCTGCTATCGAAATTATTGTATAGCTTCTTACCGGAGAAATCGTCCCAAAATGGGGTCAACAGTCACTACAAATCCAGATTCTAATAATGTCCCTTTAGAGTGAGAACATCAAACCTTTAAAATCCCCCACGTGAAAGAAAATCGACTGTTTCTTAACAACATAAACAGTCCTGATTAAAATACCAAAAAAGTTCAGAGTAAAAATACCATTAAAATCAAAGTAAGCACAACAGTTTTTTTTTTTAAAGTTAACATCTAAATGAGGACAATAATACAAAAACTTCTCATTTCGGAAAGAGAAACATCCCTTAAAATCTCTATTAGAATGGTGATATCAGCGTTTTCAAATAACATCTCCTTCTGAAGATCTCCTTCATGATTAATTCCAAAAATCTTCATCAGTACAGGGGTCCGATAGCATAAAAAACAAATTTAAAAAAAAAGAAAGGAAGAACAATACTCTCTATTGTCGCTATTAAAAAGAGATATTAATTCCACAAAATCCTAATTAGCACGATTAATCCTTAAAAACACACGCAAAAAAAAAAAAAAAAAAAAAAAAAAAAAAGAAAAAAAAAGAAAATTCAAAGTTTTATTAAAACTTTTAAAAATTCGTCAATGCGCTAACGTAGTCGCCTGGTGAGTCTGGAGATATAAAATGAATTTGGTGGATTAATTTATTTATTGATTTAATAGCAGTTTTAATGTTATTTGAGCGTGCTATTTCACTAATTTGGTGGATTAATTTTTACTGCAATACCCTATACATATTATTTAATGATATTTTTACCAAAATTAGTTTGGCGAAGTTAAAGTCTAAAGGGAGTGCGGGAAATTATAGACCTGTGAGTCTAACTTCGGTGGTTTGCAAAATTTTTGAAACATTGATGAAAATTAAGATAGTAAATTTTCTAGAGACTAATAATCTATTGACTAGTTTTCAGTACGGTTTCAGGAAAGGTAAATCTTGTGCAACGAATTTATTACATTTCTATGACAAAGTTACCATGGCTTTGGACAATAAGAAGCCTGTAGATGTTGTTTACATTGATTTTCAAAAAGCTTTCGATAAGGTACCGCATGTTGCTCTACTTAGCAAATTAGCTGATATAGTAATAGGAGGGAAAACTTTCATTTGGGTAAAAAACTGGCTGACCGGAAGGAAACAAAGAGTAGTTGTAAGGGGAAATTATTCTAATTGGAGTGAGGTCTTAAGCGGGGTTCCTCAAGGATCAGTGTTAGGGCCTGTTTTGTTCATTGTCTTTATGAACGATATTCACAAAAATATTTCTGGGAACATGAATTGTTTTGCTGATGATGTCAAAGTTATGGGGACTGTAGAAAATGAAAAACAAGCAAATCAGCTGCAAAAGGATCTAGATCATATTACGGAGTGGGCTGATAAATGGGGTATGGCTGTTAATGTTGGGAAATGTCAAGTGCTCCATTTAGGACATGAAAATAAGTGTACAAGTTATTATTTGTAAAGTTCAGTCATTAGTCGGGCAGAAAAAGTTACTGATCTGGGCGTCTTAATAAGTCAGGATTTAAAGTTTAGCCAACAGTGCAGCATTGCTAGTAACAAGGCCAATAAGATACTTGGGTTTATCAATAGATCTATTTCAAATAAATCTAAAGAAGTTCTTCTGCCCTTATATAGAAGTTTGGTAAGACCCCATTTGGAGTATGCTGTTCAGTTTTGGTCTCCTTATCTTAAGAAAGACATTAATGTATTGGAAAGGGTTCAAAGGCGGGCTACAAGGCTTAAGTGGACTTTCCCACTTAGATTATGATTCCAGGCTTAGAAGGCTAAAAATGTACAGTCTTGAGCAAAGAAGAGACCGAGGGGACATGATTCAGCTGTTTAAATTTATTAAAACGAAAGATGTTACGGGGCTAAAGTTTAGCACTGAAAACAGGACAAGGGGTCATTGTTTTAAGCTGTTTAAATCTCAGGCTAACATGGATACTAGGAAAAATTATTATTTTAGCAGGGTAGTGGAACCTTGGAACAGCTTACCGGAAGAGGTGGTAATGAGCAAAGGAGTAGACAGATTTAAGAGGGCCATTGATCTTCACTGGGGATTGTAAATTGACTAGGAACCAGTCTAGCTGGGCCCACTGGGGCTGTTGCTGGTCGTCACTTTTGTATTTGTATTTGTATTTGTATTTGTATTTAATGCAAATTTTGTAATGGCTGTTAGCGCCAAAATTTTTGAACACTCGGCCCGACCGCGTTATCATAACTCCGCCTATCGAATAAGTTTTTAAAATGTCATTTTGTTTTTTTCCAATTAAATTCATTTTCTTCAACGAATGCAATTTAATTCATTATGTATTTTTGCAATTAAAAGCAGCGTAAAAATGTAAAATAATCCAAATCCATTATTTATCGGAAAAAGGACCACTGTGCCGTACATTCGCCAGGGACTTGCCAAGTTTATAAAACTGCGTAAAATGTTTGCTTAATCTACATTCATAAGATATGAATTTTAATTCCGAACAGAAAATGTTACAAAGAAAATTTTTCGCATTCATTTGGTTTTTCCTGGTAAAAAATAAATATTTTTCCGACGGTAACTGCGGGTGGGGGGGGGGGGACTCTATTTAATAACTTTCTTTATTTAGTTACAGATTGTTGTACATAGCAAAAATAACCGGCGTTGCCTGGGTGTGTAGTAATTGTGAGAAACAATATAGTTACTTTCATTCGTTTTCTTCTCTAACTGAAATAACTCAAAACACACTGCTTTGACGTGATTAAAAATCGGGCTTTTTCCTTACCCATAAAAGTAAAATGGCAATAAATACGAAGGACAAAATAGCACGCTTTTAGAAACGAAAAAACGATATTAAGGAATATACAAATTTCAGGAATTTCCAAAATATGAATTTCAATTTCACTTGTTTAAAACGATTTACCTTTTTTTTTTTTTTTTTTGAACATATTCTAAAATTGTGTGTCTATATTCCTATTGAAGTACAAACTTTTAAAAAATATAGCCGCCCGTAATCCCTTACTGCGATTTAAAATGTTCCGAAATTTGCGGTAATCGTTTTGGGATACCTTGGATAAGTCTCCCCCTCCCTACTTTGTAAAATTGTGTGTTACTAATTTTATCGAAGAGATAGTGTTACCAAATACTGAGATACTTCTGGTGACCATGAAATGATGCTATCCGAAATGTTTCCAAAATAAGTAGTAAAGTTGGGCAATTGTGTTTGAAACTGTGCGCAAACTTGTGCTGTTTATGGATTTGATTAATTTAGTTGGCGGATCACTTTACATGTTAACAAAGGATATAAAGAAAGAAATATTCAAGAAATGGCGATATTTTGGTTACATGGGGAAAACCGAGAAACAGTATTCGCGTAGTTTTTAGCTTCAAAAACAGCGACAATTGAAAAAATTACCACGTGCCTTAACTATTAAAATAATTCCACAAAAATAGTTTGGCGAGATTCCTGCTGGTCGATAAAGCACCCAGTTAACACAAATAAATTTAAAAAAAAAAGAAAAAAACCACTAATTGCCTCAAAGTTGAGTAAAACTGGAAAATAATCAGCCAAATCCATGTATTATTTGCCTATCTTGTGCAAAAAATCTTACTTTAAAATTTAACTTGAGAAAAGCCTTGAACAGTCAGACGAAAAGCAAAAATAGACAACAATACAACAATTGTCGCTATCGACAGGGAGTTGAGAAAATACTCTAAATATTATATTGTGTTGAGGAAAGCCTTCGAACATGGAAATAAAAAGCTCATAACTCGTTTTTTATTCTACTTAGGAATTTGGAACAGGTGCCATCTTCAGCAGAAAAATCAGAGCTTTCGATGGACATATATAATGTTAATACACTGTAAAAAAAATTCGGAAACGTTTCTGAGTATATCGTGCAGCTGCGGTTCATGAAATTTTCAAAAACGTTTCTGAGTATTTCGGAATCCTCTTTCTGTAATGTCCGGAAACGTGTCTGAGTATTTCGGAATCCTCTTTCTGTAATGTCCAGAAACGTGTCTGAGTATTTCGGAATCCTCTTTCTATAATTTCCAGAAATGTTTCTGTGTATTTTGGAATCCTCTTTCTGTAATTTTCAGAAACGTTTCTGAGTATTTCGGAATCCTCTTTCCGTAATTTCCAGAAATGTTTCTGAGTATTCTGTGCAGCTGTGGTTCATGAAAGTTTCGAAAACGTTTCCGAGTATTTCGGAATTCTCCAAACAATTTTCAAAAACGTTTCTGAGAATTTCGGAATCCTTTTTCCGTGATTTTTTCTAAAAAATAATTCTTTTTTAATAGTATTGCATGCCATATCAGTTTCAATTCTTTCATATCTAAGAGCAATGAAACAAGCAATTTTAGAATCATTCATGGATTTTTTTTTCTGAATTTCTAATGACAAATAGCATGGTTAACAGCATAACATATGCACAGTTATAAATGTTTGAAAATTTATGAAATAATATAGTAGTTTCATTCATAATCACAAAATCGTCGGGGGAGGGAAGGGGAGTACTTTCTCAGAAGTGGGATTGTTTGTTAAACAATATTAAACTTCAGTTTTTCTCTCAATATTTTCAAGACAAAATTATCAACATATTGTATTTTTAATGCAGAACTTAAAAACATATCTTGTATCAAACTTGATAGCTTTTATTTTCGGATAAAATTTGACAAAACTTACCTACACTTTTCGTTCCGAAATTCGTTCACGTCAAGTCAATTTCTTTGACGAACAAAGTGTACCGAAAAGTACCAACAGAGAAATTGATGAATTTAAATATGACACCAAAGTCCCCCTGCTGGAACCATTTGGGTTTATTCCTCTGTTCTTGCCCTTTTCCAGTTTATCACAAATACAGATACTTAATCAAAATAGGTTACTGATTTAGAGTGTGCGCAAAATGCATTATATATTTTATTTATTAAAACATTGAACTCTATCACATGCTTATTCCATTTCATATATACGAGAGTTCCCTCCCCCCCCCACACCATAAGAGTGATGGTGCACCCATAAAATGATATAAAGCGCCCCCCACCTTAAAAAAAGCAACCTCTTGAAAATGTCAATGGCACAGTCTGCGTGGTGAACGCCCCTTGTCTTCTCACCATATGTGCATTGCATATTAATAACATAGTATTTAAAAACTGATCACTTTTAAAACGATGACATGAAATAATATTACTTTTTATTTCAGCATGTAAATGCAGCTGTTCCATTTTTGCCACTGACTCATTCCTCCTGACTGTCCTACATTAAACTAGTATATCCACGAAGGAAATGTTATTTTCGGAACTAATGTCAAGGAATTTTTTAATTGTTAACCACATTTAACAAAATGAATAAGCAGATGAATTAATTTCATAACTATGTTCTTACTAATAGATAACATGGTCATTTTCTAATGGTATAAATATTTTTAAATGAATGAATAAATTATAATAAAAAAAGATAAATTATACCGGCACATTTTTTGTGAAGCATATTACAATACTAGAAAATATTTGCATTACCATATTTCTAATGAATTAAACAATTGATTTTTTTTTCTTTTTGAACCAAAATGTATGTACATCCAAGTATTTCGAAATAACTTTTCTGTGATTGCTTCTCAAATATAAATCTTACTTCTTTTGCGTAATTAATCAGTTTCAGTTGGTTACAACAAATAGTACACCGCGCACATAGGTATGTAGGATAACTTTAAATTAATTCGATAAACCCAAAAACAGTTACAATTGGAGCTTCATCAAATGCAAATCAACAAAAATATAAATGTATATAACAACATGTTTTAAAATATTCATTAATACTTACAAGTGAACATAAGCGGAAGAAAATCTAAGTACCTCCATTACAACTGAATAAGTAATCCAAAGGGTTTCGTTTCATTAAGTATAAACACGGGTGTTAAAACTATTCACGCTTGAACACACAATATATATCTAATTGTGGTCGCATTGGAAATTGTAAAGAAGCAAATGGTTATTAACTAACTTAATAGCTGCGTACATCGTCTAAAAAATCAAGGGCAGTCCAAAATGCAAAGGCGTAAAATTAGTTTCGACACATTTTACTACTCTCTAGACATGAAATACCAAGCAATCCAATGCTACACAGTTGCTGACTGCAGCAACCATAGATAAGAAAAAAAGAAGTTCTCGTTATTTCCGACTCATTGGCGCCTGTGTTGGAAGGATGAAATAGGTTTCGAAGCGTTGCGTCATCACTTCCGCTTCTAGATATCTTGAAATAACAAAAAGCTTTCTGAATATTGAGGAGTTCGCTATTAGATGAAGGATTCCTACTATTTCGGAAACGTTTCCGATATATCCAGAAACGTTTCCGAAATTTGTTACAGTGTATGTGCAAGTATTTTTTCATCCTCATATTGGGGAATTTATACAAAAATTGGGTTTTATCGCCCCTAGGGGGATTTAGCCCCCATATCGGGGTGAAAACTACCCTATGTGTTATTCTGATGCATAAACTATATTATTGCAAAGTTTCATTGAAATTCATTCAGTAGTTTTTGCGTGAAAGAGTAACAAACATCCATACATCCATACAGACAAACTATCGCATATATAATAGTAGTAAGATGTAAAAATGTATATGTTATACAACCTTATTTTTATTTTCTAGATAACTGTTTACAAATAATAGTAAACTTATAATTACCAATAATTTTGAAAATCATGCATACATACCATAAGCAGCGAGGACGACACAGACTAGCATAAACACATAAATGGCCTTCATGGTTTGTCTGGATCTATCAAGAGCAAAGAACAAACATGAACATAGAAAAAATATAAATAAATAAATAAATAATAATAAAAATAAAAAAAAATAAAATAATAATAATAAAAACGTGATTAAACACATTTTAGCTTAATTTTGAGGCATAAAATTATATTTTTCTGATTTATTTTATTGGTCAGTCATTTTTTAAAAACTGTCAGTAGGTTTAAAAGCCACGCTCACTCTCTCCTCACTGCACCTATGAGGCAGAACCCGCTTTCTCCTTGTGATGCTGCACCGTGTTACTTTAAAATTGTTAAAACTTTTCCACAGTTAGCTGAGTACATTATATTATTTTGTTTCACGCTGTTCAGTATAAACTATTTTGTGGGAAAAAAATACGATGGGATTTCAGGCAAAGAATTTTGGAGACATTGCGTAAATATAAGAAAGAAAATTTCAAAAAATGTGAACTATTTCCTACAAAAATGAGATTTTACTTTCTGGATCAGATATGTTGTTTGTGGAACTGAATTCATGGGCATGAGGAGAGAAGGGACACCTGTTTGCCGGGGGTCCAAGGCTGAAGGGGGGGTCTGATATTTTTAAAATGAGGGGTGAAGTATATGGGGGTAAACCATATGAAGGGGGCCAAGTAAAAGTCATTTGTAACGAGTCGCAAAATTTCGGTGCACGCCTCTGGATAAACTTGAATGGAGGTGGGGGTGGAAAGCCGTCCCCGAAATGTTTGGGGTTTTATTTTAAAAGCAACTAAAATGTGAAAAAAAAACCCTAAGTTTTAAACCACCTTTGTTTGATGAGTCCACGCAAAAATCAAAGCGCGTTCCTCCAAAACAATTTTTTCTTCCACTACAGCACTCATTGCTGGCGCTTTACCCTCACTAATATAGCACTTCTGACAGTGTCTGTAATATATTGGAAATCTTCAACCCCAGCTAAAATTGAAAATATTCCGTGTTTCTAAATGGACTCCGTGCTCATCTAGAGAGACCATGAAGAATTTTTCTCTTCTGATTTTCGTAAACCGCTTGTAATTTTTTTCTTCCCCATATTTTGCAGTCTTGCCATCCTCATCCTGATATGTATAATAGCGAATTCACTGATCGAGTAACGCTACAGATGTCACCAACTATCAAACTTGCGCCATGACATGATAATTTGATAATATTTTTTGGTAATGTTGGCATTCAGGGAAATGCTTTATTTTGACAAGGCTGAACTGTATCCGGTAACTTAACTGTTTTACTGGTAAGACAGTCATTTTAGGAGAAGAAAACGAAAAAGTGGTCAAGAATGAATAATATCCACTGGAGTTCAGTGTTAATCATCTGGAGATAGGGTTAAAACTTCAACTATCCAAATTCACTAAACAGGCAATTGCTTCGTTCAAACGTAGAAGCAATTTTCACCCGTCATACCTTGACGGGCAATTTTATAGTTCAGATAAATAAATAACTAAATAAATTTGATGTCATTGTCGGAGTTTGAAATCGGAAATAAAAGCTATAAGGAAAGAAATTGATCGCGTTTGACAAATTCAAGTTTTGAAATCATGGATTGCAACCAGGAGCGGATACAAGGGTAGGATCATGAAGATACTGATCCTCCCTCCAAAACAGTCGGCAATGGTATCCATCTATCATTGTTGTATATGATCATAATTTAATAACTGCGCATAAGGCGGATAGAATTAATAAATAAAGCTTATGCCCAACTAGGCGCTAAATTTGTGTCCGCTTTTTATTAGCACCCAAACCAGTTCCAGAAATTTTCTGTATTCCAATTTTTTTTCCCTAGCATACCCCCCCCCCAAATGCAAGTCTGTATTCGCGTCCTGATTGCAACAAGGTTTCAACATTGATTTTTAAATTGAAAAGCTCTCTCTGTTTTTATCCCTTTTCGAATTTCTATGATCAGTAATTTGCTATTCAACATTTCTAAAAGTTATAGTTTTGCATAAACCTCACTCTATTTTTCTCAGAAAGAACACTATTAAATGATATTTTTTAAAAACTTCTACAATAATAATACTTAAAGCAATCATCAGAGAATAACTTTTTTATTGTAGTAAGAAATATGCGAAGTTGTAGTCTTAATATGTTCCAAAAATCAAATGATAGCGTCGCAGCAGCCTAAGAAATCGTTGAAACGCGATGACGTAAAAGTGTAGGGCTTAATATCATTCTCGATGCTTAAAATTTCAAAAAAAAAAAAATAAATAAATAAATAAAAATAAATAAATAAATAAATAAATAAAATCAACAGATCAAATTCTACACTTTTCAGTAGGTTAAAATAAGGCTGGAGTAAACACTGTTATACAAATTTGTTTTATAAAACTTTTGATTTTTTTCAGCACAACAGTTAAAGTAA
This sequence comes from Uloborus diversus, assembly GCF_026930045.1. Classification (NCBI taxonomy): domain Eukaryota; kingdom Metazoa; phylum Arthropoda; class Arachnida; order Araneae; family Uloboridae; genus Uloborus; species Uloborus diversus. The sequence goes on along the minus strand of NC_072734.1, from coordinate 127,986,953 downwards.
GAAACCAAGTGTAGGGGACCATTTCGATATTCTACATTTTGGCACAATCGCTGAATTTTGGGCAATTATTATTTTATTCTAGCAAGATCGGTAGGGCTGGAAGTATGGTTCATATTATCTTGTTGTTTTGAATCTACTATGAAATCCCAACTAGTGATGTAATTCATATGTCATGGAAGAGAGTGGTTTGTTCGGTACGCAAAGCCATTCGGATGGAACCGCTTACAATTGGGCTGTTTCCAAAATTTTAAAAGCATTTTTTTCTGAAAGAGCATGCTTAAAATCATAGGATCTGACCATTTTTTAAATAATTTGTTTAAGTTTAATATTTAAAAAAAAATACTTAAATCGACCCGCTTTTAATGTTTATGCTTTTGTCCGATGACGTCACAAATGATGAAATGCCATTCTGTGTTGCCATTCATAGAGCAAAATATTTAATTCGCATCTTTACTCACGTGTATTGGCAACGATATGGTTGGTAGCAAGCTTAGGGCGCATTTTTAATTCGCTTCTTGATTATCACAACGTGGGATCGCGGTAGAAAGGTACGGCAAAGTGCATCATTTGTGACGTCATCGAGACCCTCGCCTTGTTTCAAAAATCGGACATTTAAAAAAAATTAATTAAAAAATAACTGTTGGGAAAATGAAAGTATTTTCTGGGTCCATGATATTTTTTTTGCTTATTCTATCAATTTCAGTGACAAAAAGTACTACTTTTGACACAAAGAAACAACCCCATTGGGTTGTTTCCGAAATTTTAAAAGCTTTTTTTTATGAAAGAGCATGCTTAAAAACATAGGATTTAACCATTTTTAGAATAATTTGACAAAGTTTAATACTTTTAATAATTATTTTAATCGGTGAGTGATTTCAAGTGATGAGTGATAATAAGTACTAGATGATGATGATGGGACTAGCTTTTCACCAATTACAAAACGAATCGAAGGACGATAAAGGAAAACAATAAGCAATCTCAACTGCTAGAAACTTTAAAAAAAAAAAGGCGTGTGAAAATTATAATATTATAGAAGTATATATAAAAGGAGGAAGATTTTCGTGGCAACTATTTGTTGTCTGCTCTCTAAGGCTTTTGCTATTCTCCTGAAACTTAACGATATATCGCAAGGCAATTAATCAACTTGACAAGAGAAATAGAAATAAAATTTTTGCACTAACCTAGAACAGATGTCTTAAGAATATCAATGTAACGATATATCGCAAAACAATTAATCAACTCGACAAGAGAAATAGAAATAAAATTTTTGCACTAACCTAGAACAGATGTCTTAAAAATATCAATGTAACCATATATCGCAAGGCAATTAATCAACTCGGCAAGAGAAATAGAAATAAAAATTTTGCACTAACCTAGAACAGATGTCTTAAGAATATCAATGTAGAGCTTCCGTGTCTATAGCTATGCGCAGATTTTCGTATGTCTATTTATAAGATTTTGAAATCAGGGATTCTTGGATAAGACTGTTTGTTAAATCTAACGTGCAGAGAAAGTTTGGAAATGATACACAAAGCTAGTGATACAACTAACTGGTTTTTCCACAAGTTGAAATGTAAACATTGATTGGAGTCTTTTTTTTTTTTTTTTTGACTCAATTTCGGACGGAGAAGGATAGTGGAGATATGTGGTTATATCATCGCTATCATTCACAGCTATAAAGCAAGTCTATAAAAAGAAGGGGGGGGGGGGAGAAGAAGAAGAAATACTCGCGAAAGTAAGTTAAAAGAAGAATTAATTAGTAATTTTCACCAAACAAGTTTAGAGTTATACTATGAACTAGGTATAAAAATGTCTTGATGACCATTAAGCATTTTAAATCATTATAATTGGAATTTAGTAACAGCGATGGCTAGAACTGTCTCAGACATAAGCGTGCATAGAGCTTGGGAGTTGGGGAGGGGGCATTGTATACAGTAGCGTAACTATGGAGGGGGGGGGGGAACGGAAGGGAGAAGAAGATGGTCTAGTCAGGATGACAACCATGTGGGGGGGGGTGACACCCAAAGTGGAATTAAGAGATAATGAAAAACGTAAACACATTAATTCTGAAAATTTCTCCCCAAAAAATCTTAAATTATGTTTAATTTATCACTGTGGTGAATGAAATTTATTTGCTGGAATTAAATGTTATTGCCTGCCTTGTTTTGCATACATGAATAAACTAACAAAAATACCCGGCGTTGCCTGGATCAGAAACAATTGTGAGAAACAATCACTACTTTCATTATTTTCTGTTTTAACTGAGAGAACTCAAAACACACCGATTTAATGTGACTAAAAATCGAGCTTCTTCCTTACCCATAAAGGTAAAATGGCAATAAGTATAAAAAACAAAATAGTATTTAGTAAGAAACGAAAGAACGACGTTTAAGCGTATAAAATTTTGAAGAATTTATTTAATGTGAAATTAAGATTTATCAGTTACTATATTTTTTCTTTTCTTTCTTTATTTATTTATTTTGCACATAGTCTAAAATTTTCTTCATATGGCTACTGAATTACAAACGGTTTTAAAAAATGTTGCCGCCCTTAATCCCAAAATACTTGCTTCAGTTATTTTGGAAAGTTTGAATTATTGTGGGAACTTGGTGCGATTTAAAATGTTACCAAATTTGCGGTAATTTTTTTGGGATACCTTGGATACTGTTCCCCCTCCCTACTTTGTAAAACTGTCTGTTATTAATTTTCGTCAAAGAGACAGTGTTGCCAAATACTAAGATATTTTCAGTGACCATAAAATGATGCTAAACATCCGAACTGTCTCCGATATGAGGACTGAAACTTGGCGAGTGTTTGAAATTTTTTGTGCACTAAGACAAAATAATGGAAATTTTCGTGCTGTTTATTGATTCACCTAATTTAGTTAGCGGATTATTTTGCATTTTAACAAAAGTTTTAAAGATTCTTTTAATAGCGATATTTTGGGTACATGGTGAAAGCCGAGAAACATTATTATGTAGTCTTTGGCTTTAAAAACAGCGCCAGTTGAACAACAGCCTTACGTGATAATTGAATCGTTATAATTAATTATTGGTAACTCTTCTAATTACTATGAAATAAATATATATTTTTAGTAACTGATTTCAAAAATGTATGTTTGATGCATAAACTCGTTTGTAAGTAATAAACTTACAGATATTTTGAAAAGACTTCCTTTCCCCGAGAATAAGAAAGAATAAGCTTTTCTGCCTAAATGCTAAAGCCAAATTGGTGAAAATCTCATACACGATTTAGAAAAATGGATGTCATTTGAAATCAGCGCAACTAATAGAGGTATAACTTTGATATACCCCCCCAAAAATTACGCGCCAAATCTGGCACTCCCTACGAACTTTTTAGGGTTGCTGTTTCTTATTTTGGTGTTGCCAATTCAGGTTTTTTCAGCTTTTAGGTTTTTGCTGTTGCCAAATTTAGTATTTTCTTGTATTTTGTACAATTTTTTGAGTGATTTTCTTTTTTTAAAGTTTTGTGGCAACAATTTTTGGATTTCATATATGTTTAAGTGCCATTTCATTCATTCGCCATTTCTTTGTGAAGTGATCAAGCAGATTCTGACTTGCTGTATTTTGCCGCAAATCTGGTTGTATTTTCCAATTATATTTTTTTTTCTATTAATTATTTTTATCTTTTAGCTTTCAATATGCCTACTGTATATAGTGTTGTTGAAAACCAGGTATTTTGCGCCAACGCCAAAAACAGGTATTTTGCTTGGCGAGGAAAAAAAGTCGCCAAATTTCCGATTTGGGGGGTATATCAAAGTAGTTCCCTAATAGACTAAAAGTCACCTATTACCGTACAATCACTTTTTCATGACCCGAATTTTTCAAGCCTGTGTAACTTTAGACTATAAACATTTTATATTTTCGAACTGTTGCCAAAATCAATTGTATTTTTACTTACTACCGTTATCGATTGCTGGCATAGATGAGGACAAAAATTCAAAGAGATAAATTTCATGCTTGCTACAGAGAAGCCTTGATTCAAATTTTTTTTAATGATTATGATTAATATTGCTGTTGTTAGTCAACGAATTCGCTAACAATACTAAAGAAAAAGGTAAAACATTCCATTCCACGTGTTTTCTTTGGGGTAAATTACAGGCAGTTTATGGTGTAATGTAATTTCAGAAGAATAGAAAAGAAAGCTTACCACAAACACGAAAAATTACTGTCATTCACTAAGTGTCAAAGCAAGTTATAAATTACGGCATTTGTTTGTTTTACCTTTTTCATCCGCCATTAGACAGTGGCTGCAGTTCCCCCTATAATTTATTGAAGTTGCGAATTTTTGTAACAGTGGGTTTTATATTTAATGGGTTATCTTAATAATCATTTAATGGGGAAATTACACGAAGTTTACTGTTTTCCATCATAACTTTTTTAAACTAAGTGTTTTAGAAATATATTATGTCCTAAATGCTTACCCCGAACATACTTACATACAGAAGCAGCCAATTATGTATATAAATATATTGTTAATTTTTATTGATTTTTTTTGTTATATTAATTATTAATATTTCTAGACTACAAATCTCACCTTACGATATTTTTAGTCGTTTTCTTTCATTGACAACTTCTTTCGGATGGGTAGTTGCGAGTTATTGTATTACAATTTAACTTCAAGCGTTTAGTGATTTCAAACCGGATTTAATTTAGATAGCATTTTGCTTTGAATTGAGATTTTTGACGGACAGTTGTCGTCATTCCATTAGGACATTTTTTTAAGGACTTTCTGGAATACGCTTGAAGCTTAGATAAAATTATGTGTGTATATTTTAATTAACGAAACAGAATTTTTGTTTAAATTTTCCGTGTGGGAAAGGGTGTTTACATACGCTCCAAGGGCTCCCTTTTTTAACCTTATAAGCACGAGGACCGCCGTGTGAGTACGGATAGTACCAACAAAAAATAAGATCCCGCTATACGGTGGTGGTTGGATGGCATAATTTGCACCAGCGTTATAGCAAAACAGCGGTATGGTAATCTTTAATTTTTACCAAATGAAAATTAACAACAGTAATACAATACAGTATAGCAGTAATAGACCTTGAATTAAATATCCAGTCAAACTTTACTGAAATTGCTTCCCGCAATATTATATATAGAATATTTTAATCAGGGGTGCCCCCCCCCCAGAGGAAGGGCTCACTCTCCCAAAAACCATGAAGACCCTCGTATAATTGGACACCCCAAAAAAGAAAAAAATGTCTCTTTTACCTCCCCCTAAAAATCTTAATGGTGCAGTCGGCGACATGACCCCCCTCCCCCCCCCCCGGTGGGCAACCCTGATCAAAAAATACTTTTAACCATCTTGCGTTTTTTTTTTTGTTTTTTTTTGAGATTTCTTGTCGATTAATTTTTTTTTTAATTTTATTTTTATTTATTTATTTATTTTTTTTTTTGATGGATGTTTCGACTGTTATCTGTGAAATTAATGATTCTATGAAATTAATGCATTGTCGTAGAGATTTTTCCAAGTGTAATTTGTACTTTTCTCTAGTTTGACACATTTTGGACTTGAGAAACAGGTGACTCAAGACACACAGCTGAAATACTTCAAAAGTTCCAAAACAGGAAAACAGTGCAACAGAAAGCAGGCCAGATAAAGGAACAGTCCAGAGGGCAGAAGGTGACTCAACCCTTCTGAAAAGTGTTAGTAAATCTCGTCAGCAAATAATTAGATCACTAAAACTTATTTAGAGGCAGTGAGTTTGGTGGTTATATACAGATCCCGCCCCAATCTATATAACTTCAGTCACTAATTTTATCACTTTTTTCATTCAACTGTTGTATTCCGACGAAATTAAGATAAAATACGTCGATGTTTTATCTACACCACACTAATAAGCGTTTTAAGCAACTCCAGGAACCTGGTGTCGTAACTACGAGGAGTTTACAGTAGAACCTCGTTCATCCGACCCCCGTTTATCAGGATCTCCGGTTAATCCGGATCGAATTTCTAGTGTAAAATATATATTACATACACACTTAAATAATAGTTTTAAATTGAGAAAGGTTTCACGGAACTATAAGTACGCCAAACATCCATCACAGAATGGTCGAATTCCGCCGAAACCACTTCTGATTTTTCAAAAAAAAAAAAAAAAAAAAACAATTCCACTTACAACATAATGGAAGTTTCACTTTTTTAATGTTTTACTTTTTTAATTTAGTTACTTTACTTCCTGTTAATGAACTAATTATTTGACGACGATTCTTTAGTTTACATTTTATTGGGGGGGGGGGGGGGGTCTAAACAACTACAACTAAGACTTTTGCATGTAATTTAAAAACTAGGATGTGCACTAAGTATGTCATAAAGCAGAAATCAAATTAAAATTTAACTCCGAATCTATTATCTTTATATATTAATAGGCAAGCCGTTTTCTTTCGGTACCGATTTCTTCTCTGTTTGTGAACCGATTTCCTTCATTCTTTTTTCGTTCGGTAGCTATTGCCGAGTTTTAGTGTCATCAGTAAAAATTTTTGAAATCGACCGCTAATTAACGGAGATATTAATAAAAAAACGAATTTTCGTCCTAAATGGCTTTTTCTACGAGAACGGATGGTCCAATTTTTTCGAATTTGATATGGTTGGAAAGGTCTTTAAAAAACACTCCTAACGAAAAAATTGTCAGGGCGCCCAAAGTCCAATAACCTAAATCGACTACAAAAAAGTTATAAGCGTTTTTAGTTAGCAAAACTCAAAAATTTTATCTCTTTTCCATTGTTGAAATTCATTGTTGGAAGCGTAAAACATTAAGTTTTAATTCATTTTTTAAAACCGCTTTTTCTACACGAAAAATGCATTTTAATGCTTCGAGCTTGGTATGGTTGGAAAGCTCGCAAAAAATGCTTTGAAACACGTTCTACCTGTTTTTACCGCGCGAAAATCGAAACCGCTATGTTGGCTAGAAACAGCGCTAGAAGCAACTAAAAATTAGTGAAAATTCATTTTTATTTGCTTTTTCATGCGACATATAGTTAGCGTGAAGAAATTGCTGGATAATATAGTGTTGTTTTGTTTTTATTATTGAGGCTATTTGGGTAACTACGGGCATTTAAAATATTTTCATTTTGATTATGTTTTTGCGATTTTAATATTTAAATAAATTATTTTACGGAGTAAGGAACGACTTTCAGTTCCAGCTCCCAATAATACCTGAATTTGCTATCACCAGAAACAGATCTCAAGGTGAAACTTTTGATATAATTGGCGTGTTATTACGACGTCCAGTGCTTTAGCATGGACAAATTATATGTGTCGTGACTAGGGTTCGTTCATTTGACCGTTGGAAATTTTATATTTAACGGCAAGATCATGCCTACTTTTACAAAAAATATTGTTTGTACGAAGTTTTACGTATTAAGGAGTTTTGCGGCATCATTTCATTTAGAACGAGTCATAATTGTGTAATTAGCGAACTTTATCCATTTTGACACCAGTGCCAGGACGAGAAATATTTTTCCTTTGCATTCGTAAAAAACGAGTACAGAAATGTCTATTTGCAAGGAACTGACTACGAATGAAGTCCCTGTTTGAGGCGGGGTTCATTAAATTGTATCCGGTCGTGACGAGGCGGAGGAAATAAATGACAAGAGGAACATACAATGGGGAGAATGGGACATCAAGCTTTTTTTTTTTGGATAAGAACGTTTATGAAAAACAATGTGATATGTGGCAAAGGCAAGAGGGGTTATAGTGAAATGTGAAACTTTGCGACAAAGGGGAGAGAGATCAAACTTACTCAATAATATTCAACTTATTAAAAGAAACATTGTTCATGCAGAAGTTTTACGTATAATCTGAGTTTTGCAGGATCATTTCATTTGGGAAAACTTCAACAATTGTTAAATTGGCGGGCGCTCTTCATCTATTGGCGTCAAATTTTTGCCACCAATTGCAGCTAGAGAAATGTTCTTACTTTGCATACGAAAACAAAGAGTAGGGAAATGTATATTTGCATACAGTTGCCACAAAATATGGGCTGTCCACGAATGAAGTCCCGGTTTAAGGTGGGGTTCACGAAATAGTAACAGTTTGTGACAAAGGAGCGGAAAGACATGACAAGAGGGGCATACAATAGGGTGAACGTGACAACAAGACTTTTTTTTTGATAGGAACGTTTATGAAAAACAGCGTGACATTTGACAAAGGGAAGAGGGGGTATAGTGAAGTGCAAAACATTCTGACAAAGTGGGGAGAGGGTCGAAAATGTTGAAAAGTATGACATCAGCTATGCACCGCCCTTAACCATAAACAAATCACAAAGTCGACCTTTTTTAAAAATTGTACTATTATTACGACGCCCAGTGTTTTTGAATGGACAGTTATATGTTGACACGAGTAGAGTTCGTTCATTTGATACTTGGAAATTTATATTTCTAATGACGAAGAAGCAACTCACTCAGTAGTAGTAGACGTTTCACAAGTAACATTGTTCACACAGAAGTTTTACGCATAAATTGAGTTTTGATGCTTCATTTCATACGGGAAGATTTCGAAAATTGGATAATGGGATGGTTTCCTTTAGTCAAAAGTACTACTTTTAGTCATTGAAATGGATAGAATGAGCAAAAAAATAACATGGATTCAGAAAATACTTTCATTTTCCCAACAGTTATTTTTTACTTATTTTTATAAAAATGTCCGATTCTTCAAACAAGGCGTGGTCTTTATGACGTCACAAATGATGCACTGTGGCGCATCTTTCTACCGCATTTCCACGTTATGATAATCAAGAAGCGAATTACAATTGCGCTCTACGCTTGCTATGAACCATATCGTTGCCAATACACGCGAGTAAAAATGCGAATTAAATGTTTTGGACCGTGAATGGCAACACTGAATGGCATTTCATCATTTGTGATGTCATCGGCAGGAGCGTTAAACGATAAAAGAGCACCAATTTAAGTAATTTTTTAAAAATATTAAACTTAAAAGAAATTATTTAAAAAATGGTTACATTCTATATTTTTAAGCATGCTCTTTCAGAAAAAAATACTTTTAAAATTTTGGAAACGACCCCATTGGTGATTTTTATTTATTGGTGTCATTTTGTTTTGTTTCCAATGCCAGCGAGAAAAATGTTTTTCCTTTGCATACGTAAACAAAGAGTAGGGAAATATTTATTTGCATAGGGTTAGCACAAAGCAACATGATATCCAAAGTAAAATTTTTCAACCCAGCAATTTGTCGATCACACCAATTTCTCAATGGGGTTGTTTCCTTCAATCAAAAGTACTGCTTTTAGTCACTGAAATAGATGGAATAAGAAAAAAAAAAATGTTGAGCCAGAAAATATTTTTATTTTCTCAACAGTTTTTTTTACCTTTTTTGAATGTCCGATTTTAGAAATAAGGCGTGGTCTTTATGACGTTATAAGTGATGTACTTTGGTGCGCGACTTCCTTGCCTCGCTAAATATTTACGATTTGCTCTCAATAGCGTTTTCGGGTTATGATAATTTGCGCTGTGCGCTAATGGCATCAATGAGTTGCATTTTATCGTTTTTGATGCCAAAAAATTAATTTCAGTCTGCGTACCGATTAAAATAGTTGTTAAAAATGTTAAATTTATTCAAATTATTTAAAAAAAAATGGTTAAACCCTTTGTTTTTAAGCATTCTCTTTCAGTAAAAAATACTTTGAAAATTTCGGAAACGACTCCATTACCGAACTATCCCCTTTCATCCATTTAGTTTGAGATTATAGATAAAAAGAAAAATGAAATCAATTATTACTGTGGTATTGTGTGTCCGTATAAAAATTGTATCTTTTCAGATATGCAGTAAACATGAGTAAGAGTAGAAATAAAAATATTGGAAGTAGGTAAATTCATACAAGTTTTCTCAAATATTCATTTATGAATATGGTCGAATTTCGACCACTGGGCGAACACTAGTATATATAAATGGATGTTGGTAAATTTTTTGGTTAGTTTGTTCCCTAAGATCTCAGAAACTACCCAGCAGATTTGGCTGAAACTTTCACCGTTTGTTCATTTTGATACTGGGAAGATTAATAGACCAGTTCGAAAAAAATCCGATTGATAGTTCCTTTTTTATTTCAAGTTTAGTCCCAATTTCGCATAAATGCCCCAATATGGGGGTGAAAAAATACATGCACATATTAACATTATGTGTCCATCGAAAGCGCTAATTTTTCTGCTGAAGATGGCATCTGTTAGAAAGTTCTAAGCTGTATAAAAAACGAATTATGAGCTTTTTAGTTCCATGTTCAAACTCTTTCATCAACCCAATTCATAATTTAGTGTATCATCTCAACTCCCAGATGATTGCTAGAATTGTTGTACTGTTCAATGTTTTTGCGTTTCGTGTGACTGCTTGAGGCTTTTCTCAAGTCAAATCTTAAAGTAACGTTTTTAAACAAGATTGGTTAATAATAAATGGATTTGGGTGATCATTTTCCGTTTAATTGGAACTTAAATGTAATTAATGTTTTTTTTTATTATTATTATTTGCTGATTGGACACTTACTCATTATCCAATCAACCAACAGAAATTTTGCCAAAATTGTTTCAGAAAGATTTCAGTTGCTGATGCATTTGGCAGTTTTTTGAACTGTCGAAGTTTTTGAAGCCAAAGCCTAGGTAATAATGTTTGTCAGCTTTCACAATGTAAACAAAATATCGCCAATCACTGTATCTTTAAAAAACTTTTTTAAATGCGTAAAATAATCCACCAATTAAATTAAGCAAATCCATGAACAACACAAAAATGTTTCTTTTTGAACAATTTCTATCAATCGCCAAATTTTACTACTTTTTTTTGGAAACATTTCGGATAAAACTATCTAGCGCCATTTTAAGGTGACAAAAAATATCTCAGCATTTTGCGACAATATCTATGTAACAAAAATTCGTAACACATTGTTTTCCAAAGTAGGGAGGGGGTGCATTATCGAAGGTATCCCAAAATGATTCCCGCTAAGGTTAAATCGCACCAAGAGCCCACAATGATTGAAATGTCCTAAAATATCTAAAGTAAGTATAAGGGGATTAGGGGCGGTTACATTTTTTACGCAGTTCATACTTCAATAGCCATACAGAGATGGTTTTAGACTCCATGTTAAAAAAAAGGAATTGACAGAAAAATCTTTTTAAACATGTGAAGCTTAATTTCATATTTTGGAAATTCTTCCAAATTTGTATATGCTTAAATATTGTGCTTCCGTTTCTAAATGAATACTATTCTGTTCTTTTAGTTTTATGAGTAAGGAAGAAGCTCGATTTTTAGTCACGCTAAAAAGGTGCGTTTTAAATTCTTTCATTTAAAACAGAAAACAAATGCAAGTAACGATTGTTTCTCATAATTATTACTGACCCAGGCAACGCCGGGTATTTTTGCTAGCGAATATAAAAAATAAATTCAGAACATTAAGCAAAGCTAAAAAGCCTTCTAGAGCATACCGTTTTTAAGTTTTAGGAAGAACGTATACGTCGAACTGACAATCAGTAAATTTTTCTGTGAAACTACAACCAATGCAGTTTTTACTCATCCATCAACAAAGTAATCATGACAGCACAAACATTACTTTGGTAAGTTTTTGTCACTTAACAACACAACCACATTAATTTATGGAAGATAAAACAACCGCACCGTAGTTACAATAAGTTCACACATGGGGTCACTTTTAAAGCTTTATCTCTTCTGCTGAATCTCAAAATTCAAAAGCTTCTGCAAAAATAAGTTTCCCGAATTATTAACCTTTATTTCGCTGCATGAACGCTTGCGTGACTTGTAATGGAAGAGCCAAGTTTCACACCCTTCTTGTGAAAAAAATCCTTAATTAAGAAGGGATTCATTTCCTTAAATTCCTCCACGACGTCATCACGCTCGACTTGCCGATCAGAGCTCTCCTTTTGTGAGATTCTGTGTCGTTCCACGTCAATTATTTCTATCACTTCAAAGTAACTTCTTGAGTAGAATGAAGGAATTTACAAGAATGGAGTTGGTGCCTAAGACGATACTCGTAACATAAAAGACAGTAAAGTGTTTAAAACAATCTAAATATGTTTTTTTAAAGTGTGCTACGGAACATATTGAAAATAAATGTCAAAATATTCGACTGCTGGTCTGTCAGAGATTCTTGTTTTGTTGACTTGAAATTTGGAACGAAGGATTTTTCTTTGTTTAAAAGTGGAATTGTTTAATGATAAAATCTTCTTGTTCTAAAAATCCGATTTTTGCAAGGACGTCGGGCAAGGGCGGACCCTACTTCTGTTTTTGGGTCATTATCGGAAAGGTGGATCAAAGAGCATAATAATTTTCGGGCTCAGATTGGGATTTGTCCCAAATATTTCGAAATATAAGTCCCTAAAATACAGCTTTAGGCAATATTTAGTTACTTAAGGGGAGGGGGGCATGACCCTTCCTCTTGATCCGCGCCTGCAGCTGAGAGCCAAGACGGGCTTGTCAATTTGGTCGCCGGAACCCCTCCTCTTTAAACCTATGAAACTAAAAATAATACTCCATTTCCAAGTGAAGTTCTCTCCCCCTCCCCCAAATGACCGGGTCCTGAGTTTCCGACTTGGCTAACATGACCTCTCGTCGATCCTGTATTTTTTTCTGCTGCTATTTTGGTAACTTTAATTGTGAGTACTGTTTTAAATTAAATGAGGTACAGTTAATTTTCTACTTAGACAAATTTGTTTACCACCTACAAAACAGAATGAACTTACTTAACTTAAAAGGTCGTAAAATATGTTGCACGCATTCATTTTTCAAAATAATACCAAAAAAAAAGGACTTTTGCAGCTGCGTACGATTTCTCAAATTTGTTTGCTTTAAGACGCAATTATGTTAAATTCTATATTGTGAATATCACGAAAACTGCAAGTCAACAAGTTGAAGGCAACTTTTTCTAAAAGTTGCATCAACTAACTACCTCGTGTATACAGGAGGTCTTAGTTGACAAATGATTTGCAAGCTATTTTATGTTTATTTTTTATTTATCCATGAGCCTATATATAAGAACCGATGCATCAGCTTAAGATCAGCCATTTTGGATCGGAACGCGTGTTTGAGTGGTTGTGTTTTCTGGCAAGTTAGCGCGTTTTGTTGAGTTTTCACTGGGAACAAGTATTAGCTGCACATGAATTATTTATTAAATAAAATATTATTTTGGGTAATGTGACAAAACCCGAAACTTTTCTCTGGTAACCCAAACTCTGCAACAATGAAAAATCCCATCAAAATGGCTAAATTTAAGCTGATACGTCGGCCTGTATATATTCGCAACTCCAAAGCTCAAATACGCTACCTTGAAGTGGTTAACGATACTAAAGAAAAGGGTAAAACATTCTATTCTACGTGTTTTCTTAGGGGTAAATTATAGGCTTCAGTCAGTTTATGGTGTAATGTAATTTCAGAAGAATAGAAAAGAAAGCTTCTTGCAAGCACAATGAAAAATTACTGCCATTCACGAAGCGTAGATGCAATTTATAAGTTACTGCATTTGTTTGTTTTACCTTTTTCATCAGCCATGAGACAGTGGCTGCAGCGCCCCTATAGTTTATTGGAGTTGCGAATAGCGGCTCTACCCGAGCCAGAGAAAATCACGTCGCAATAAATTTCTAAAATTGCATTCACTGATCTGGCAACGTTGTTGTAATTTAAGTAGAGAATTTTTTGTTTTGGCAGAGATTTCCGTTATTGCCGTTATATGACGAATTATACTTAGATTTATCCAACAAAATTTATTGGATTCTCTACGGTGTTGTCTTGAATTGGTAGAATTACGGTAACCGGGTCGCAGCGATAAATGTTTGATTCTGGCAACCCGCTACCTCAATTGGCGACAGAGCAATATTAGCAACCCTACAACAAAGCTGATTCGCTATTCGTTTGGCCAATCGGCGATACACAAAACTGTAATTGATTTGTCTCATAAACTTTTTTTTTTTTTTAATTCTATAGAATTAATATTTTTTAGTTTCTGAAACTTTTTTTTTCTGAAAATTGGCAACGTAAACTATCTTTTCAATTTTTAGATCGTCGAAACATTTTATGAAATTTTACATCGTGGAATGTTTTTCACTCTTAACTATTTTAAGTTGTTGATTTAAAAATTAGTCATTCATATCTTTTGAATACTTTTTTTTAAAGATTTTGCTCGCCGTAAGTACTTTCCTTCATGTTTTATTGTTCCATCTTTAATTTAAAATTTATTAATTATTGTAATTATTCAGTAAGGTAAAATTAAAATTTGCAGTTATGATAACGTTCTCTGACTGGATCTTTTCGTTTAGTTTAAGTTATCTAGTAGATTTTTTTCGTTTTACTGTTACACTTTAACTGTACTTAATGACGTTTTCTGTTTACTTGACGATTTATTTTATACTTTAATGTCGTTTTCGATTCAACTTTTAATGTTGTTAAATTTTGTTAGAACTTATTTTACATTCTTTTGTTCCTTAGAATTTGTTTCAATTTGTTTTGGTAGAGTAATTTAAATTTTAATGGAGTTGTTGAATCATTTAATTAGAATGTTATTTTACATTTTAACAGAGATTTAACGTTGTTTTGTAGTATTTTTAATTTATTTAGCAATTTTTTTGAATTTTAATACACTGTTAATGTTACATTAATGTTTCGTTTGCTTTTTGCTCATTTCGCTCATTGCTAGTTATGTATTCTGTTCGAATAAAATGTGCACGCTAGCCAAAAACAGCTTAAAATATTATTATTATTTTTTTTTGCATTAAATGATTTTGAAAACTAACAATTATCTGTTCCAAATATTCACTCCCCCACCCTTTTTTTTTTCTTTCAAGTATACTCTATGATTTCCTAAATTAGGTTTAATAATATGTTTCTTTGTATATTTTGTTACATTATCATCATTTAAAAGAGGAAAAATAATTTTAATATTTTTTTTTTTTTTTTTTTTGCGGTTACGATCAGAGAAAGAGAGTTAATAGACTCTTCGTTACCAAGGTGATAGTTTGAGTCATCCATAGCTCCGCCCATTTTCTTTGGGTCTATTCTTATTGGTGGATTTCCTTTGTTTACATTGAAGTACTTTGTTTACATTGAGTCGTAGGCGCCAACTTTGGCTGTTTTTGAAAAAATCCGCCAACGCGACCCGGTTACCGTAATTCTACCCTTGAATTTGCGGTGGTACTTCTTAAAAGCTCTAAGGTTTCTTTAAAACGAAATTTTATCAATTGGATGCATTTCTCTAAGTATCTGATATTTATTATTGAGATGTTTTGGGGGAATTATTATAGTATGGAACATACCAAATTTGCAAAAAAATTCTAATTGCTCAAATTGATCGTAAATGTTGCGGTACCAGTAACAGTTAAGTTAAAGTCACTTTTTTATTATTGACATTTTGGCACTTTTAGTTTCTTTCATAAATTTTAAAATCAACCTTATTTTGGAAAGTGAAAACATATTTTGCTTGCTTTGCATTTATTTATATTAAAAAAAAAAAAGAAGTGCTTAGCCTTTGGTACCGAATTTGGCGAAAAATTCTGAAAATGTACCTAGTGTTCCACGTTATGATAATTCTTCTAATATTTTTGTAATTTTTGCACTTCATCATCAAACTGGATATATCAAAAAAACTTCATTGACTGTTTTTTCAGGTTTATGGGTTGAGAAAAAGTGCAGTATCTTTACGTTAAACCTCTTTACAACACTTAAAATAATACGCCAAATCACAACGTCAATCCATATAATGGGGTTGTTTCCTTCAGTCAAAACTAGTACTTTTAGTCACTGAAATTGATATAATAAGCAAAGGAAATTAATTTGAATTCTGATACTTTTAATTCAAATTATGTTTTTCGCAATCACGAGTTGAGACAGGACCCTACTCATTGGAGTTATTGTTTCTAGAAACGGCTCCTGTCACCCCAAACCTACCCCTTCTCCTGGGCGGTTACGTGTGTATAGTTGTGTGTGTGTAGGTGCGCGTGCATGTGTTGGCTTGTTTGTGCATAGACTTGGGGATATTTCGATAATTGGTAATCTGGCGCGGTCGTCTCATTTTTGGCGTAAATAATTTTATTTTGGTAACCCTGCTGATTTATAGAAACCCTATGTGTATAGATGTTTCCTGTCTCTTTGTTTAGATTTGCAAAGAAAAATACCTCTGGTGAAGGCACTGGAGCCAAAAATTGACGCCAATGAAGAAAGATCGCTAAATTCCCAATTATCGAAATATCCCCATAGACTTGTGTATGCACGTAGGCGTGTATGTGTCTGTGAGCGTGTATGTGTATGAGCGTGAGTGTGTGTAGGACATAGACGCCACCAACCAGGAGAAGAGGATTTCGGGGGACATTGCTCAGGACCGGATAACCGCGTACGGTGGGCGGGAGTGCTGCAGAGGGAGTCGGGGGGGGGGGAATAAAATCAGCGTAACGTCAAAGAAAGTCAAATGAGAACAATAAGCAATTTTGATTGCTCAAAAAAAAAAAAAATAATTTGAATTCTGAAATTTTGAACTCAAATTATGTGTTTCGCAATCACGAGCTGCGACAGGACCCTACTGATTGGAGTTATTGTTTCTAGAAACGGCTCCTGATCCCCCAAGCCCTCATCTCCTCCTGGGTGGTTACGTGTGCATAGTTGTGTGTATGTAGACCTATGTGTATGTGTGTGAGCGTGCGTGTTTGTAGGACATGGACGCCACCGCCCAGGAGAAGCGGATTCCGGGGAACTACTCAGGACCAGAGGAGCCGCGCCTGCAGAAGTTCCAAGCAGAAAAAGGAACCGGACCTCAAAGACGGTCAAATGAGAGCAATACGCAATCGTGATTGCTCAAAAATCATGAAGCAAGGAAAAAAACCTTCATTTTCCCGACGCTTAATTTTTAATATATTATTTTTAAATGTCCAATTTTGAAAATGAGGCGTGGTCTTTATGACGTCACAAATGATGTACTATGGCGTTGGCGCATCTCCACTGACGCGTTGAGTGCTTACGCTTGCTGTCTACCGCGTTTCCGAGTTATGATAACCAAGAAGCGAATCAAATAATGCGCTCTACGCTTCTTATCAACCATATCGTTGTCAGTACATGTGAGTAAAGATGCGAATTAAATATTTCGCTCTTTGCTAATGGCATCAATGAATGGCATTTCATCATTTGTGATGTTATGTGCAGAAGTGTAAACAATGAAATTGCACCGTTTAAAATAATTGTCAAACAAGTGATCATCGTAAATTAAATATTCAAAAAAACTCCGACTGAGCACCAAGAGATAAAATTGAAAATCCTTTAAAAAAAAAGCCTTTATACTATTAAATCAATTACAAGTATTTTATTTGTTAACAAATAGAAACTGGCAACAGATAAAAATTTTAAATCATTGCTTTTAATTTCCTTGTCGGCCAACAATGAATGGGGTCGTTTCCAAACTTTAAAAAGTATTTTTTTTTTTCGGAAACAGCATGCTTAAAAACATAGGATCTGACAATTTTTTAAATAATTTAACTAAGTTTAATATTTAAAAAAATAATAGTTAAATGGGTGAAGTTTCATTGTTTACGCTTCTGCCGATGACGTCATAAATGATGAAATGCCACTCACTGTTGCCATTCGCAGAACGTAATATTTAACTTGCTTCTTTACTCACGTGACTGGCAACGATATGGTTGATAGCAAGCCTAGAGCACAATATTTAAGTCGCTTCGTGATTATCATAACGTGGAATGCCAAAAGTAAATGCGCGCAAAGTACATCATTTGTGACTTCAAAAGACCACGCCTTGTTTGGAAAATCGGACATTTAAAAAGAAATAATTAAAAAATAACTGTTGGGAAAATTAAAATATTTTCTGGGTCTATATTATTATTTTTGCTTATTCTATCAATTTCAGTGACTAAAAGTAGTACTTTTGACCGAAGGAAACAACCCCATTCGGTTACCAATTGCTTGAATAAAGGCTTAGCCGTATTTAAAACAGGGCTGCGGAGTCGGAAGAAGATTGGCCGACTCCGCCTCCGACTCCGACTTTATGATTTGAAACATCCGACTCCGACTTCGGCTTTATTATTATTATTAATTTTAATACACCCCTCTCATGGGACGGGGAGAAAAACCCCTAAACAATTGATTGAAATATCAATTCCTTTTTATGAAATTTTCGCGTTGTATTTTATTGTAAACCTAAGATACATACAACGCTACAAATTCAATTTTAAAATCAAATTAATCAATAGTTGCGATTTCTAAAGTGACATTACTTAAAAATCCCGTTTTTAAAAAAACTTAAAAGGATTAATTTGTTCCCCTGTAATGTTAACAAATAGATGTTGATCGAATCCTGTGCTTCCAATTTTTGAAAGCACAGAGAAGAGCGAGAGAAAGAATTTCGAGAAAAAAAAAAAAAAAAACATCGTGAAATATAAAAAACTTTTCTTGAGAGGGGGCGATCCTACCCTCCCCCTCCCGGGTGATACTCATCTGGTGGATGACACCTCAACTTAATTTCAGAGTTTATAAAAATTGAAATACTTTAATTCTGAAAAATTTCCACAATAAATCTTAAATTTCATCTTAAAAATTTCAACAAAAATATTGCACTATATTGCGGAGAGAGTTCGGGTACATGTACGTCTGGAGTAAATTTTACGCAAAATGCGGCGGTATACAGCTTTGTAAGAATAGCTTTTACTATACCTACATTTTTGGCCCCATATTTATTTTTAATTTTATTGGATTAACTACAATTATTGAGTGTTGTAACCAATAAATCATGTACTAATTTTATTTTGTACTTTTCAGTGATAACCAAGCTTTCCTAGATAAAGTTTTTAGATTAAAAAAAAAAAAAAACATTTATATTTTATCGGATCTTTTGGATTTGCACTTTCGTGCCAACACTTATTTGAATTTGCCAAGCACCCTCAGAAGTTTTCCGATTTGCTCAAGCGATACATACATTCCTTTTACTATTTCATAACTGAGATGGAGGTAAAAAGTATTATTATTATTTGAAAGTGAAATTAGAAAATGTTATGCAACAAAACTGTTTGTTGACAGTTGCTATCAGTTAAATAAAGCTAGAAAATAAGCAAACTGGGAGACGGCGTATGTAGCTGTTACACAAAGTTCGATAAATAATCAAGTCAGCTGGTTGTCACAATGACAATTATTTTCTTATTAGTAGGCCTTTATACATGTAATCAAATTAATTGGCAGTCAGTTTTTTAAAAAATGCAAGAACAGTCAGTGAAAATTAAAGCAAAAAAAGATACCCGGAGTCGAAGTCGCAGTCGGCATGTTTTAAAACGACTCCCACTCCGACTCCTTTACCTCAAACTCAGTCCGACTCCGACTTCACAGCCCTGATTTAAAATCTGCTTTAAAAAAGCGTTATAATTCGAATTGTATATAACATATGGAAGTTCCAAACACATTCAATCAGACGCAGAAAAAAAAAAACCTCTTTATTTTGGTACTAAATTTTAAAATTTTTAAATATGTTTTCACTGCAAAAATAGCAAGAAACCTTTTAGAGGTTTTTAATTAATATATTCGTTAATTAATGTCATCCGAGGACGCAACTTAGCTAAGAACACTCTCGATCAACTCTCATTTCGAACAAAAATTTTTTTTTTCGAAATCGGTCCATCTGTTTAGGCGCTAGAGTGCCACAGACAGATACACATACACACAGATACACAGACACTTCAAACTTTCCCCCCGAGACACATACCCTTTCTTTGTGTCTCGGGGGTTAAAAATAGAAAAATGTGTCAAATTATTTCAAAAATGGTTTAATTATATGCTTTTAGCATGCTCTTTTAGAAATAAATACTTTTAAAATTTCGGAAGTGATCCCATTATGTAATAAAAAGATGCACAACGAGAAACTGGTTCCATGGGCAAACGAGATCACCCAGTAAACGAGCAAACATCTGAAAAACTATGAAAAAATGAAAAACCTAAGTGAAATTTAAATTAGAAAATTCTTACAGTAAAATTTTCAAAATAAGCAACTGCAAATTTCAATCGACACGAGCGCAGAATGTCTTTCTTTTATGTGACGCAAACAAAAAAAACATGCTCTTTTTTTTTCTTTTTTCGAGATTCACCTTTCTATGGCCATTCCTCCCACATTTGGGCAGTAGTTGCCATTTCTCGAAGTTGTGTATTTATTTAGTTACGCTACAGCTGAGCGTCAATCGCGATATCGTCGCAGGGAATTCGCAACGCCCAGAGCTCGAATACGCTACCTTGGGGGTGATTAACAATGCTTCCGAAAAAGGTGAAACATTCCATTCTACGTGTTTTCTCTGGGGTAAATTACAGACTTCAGACAGTATATCTATTCCTCAGAGCAACAGTAGTATATCTTAGTGTTATTCCTGGGGTTAGATGTCTTAGTGTTGCTCTGAGGCGACGATATGGTGTAGTGTAATTTCAAAAGAATAGAAAAGAAAGCTTCCCACAAACACGATGAACAATTACTGTCATTCACTAAGATTCAAAGCAAGTTATAAGTTACGGCATTTATTTGTTTTACCTCTTTCATCCGCCATTAGACAGTGGCTGCAGCGTCACCTATAGTTTATTGGAGTTGCGAATTATCAAAATGTGAAACACTTGGAGCATTTTCAAAAATTTTCACCAAACTAATAAATTAAAGCGCCTAATCAGCCTGTCGAACATTATCTAAATCAGTATTGCCTTAATTAAAAAAAATAACGTTTAATTTTAAAACTAAACATGCCTTTAAACAAAACTTTAAAAAAAAAAAGGGGGGCAAAAGCAAAAAACGTCTTGCATGAAAAGTTCTATTAAAATGTGAAATTTGTGTGAGGTGTAAAAATGGCAACAGCTGTTTTAGCAATGGGAAATCTTTTCGCCAATGTGGCATATTTATTCCATGTCATAATAATTCCCCCAAATATAACCATTCGAATGATGATGTGCTATTGAACATGTAGAACATGGAGATTTTTTAAAATCTTGAATGATTTAGTGCAGAATGCCAAGTGATGTCCTTTTAACGGAAAAGTACCTAAAGAAATGGGCTAATTTAGCTGTTCCCAAAAAATGATCAGAGTGTGAGTGAACATTTTTACTGGAACCCTAAATCAAAAAGTAATGCAAGAAGTCAGACGAAGGTCGGTATACAAATAGTCTCCAATGGAAACTGATGCTGATTATTTTTGGCACCAATCACTCCAGAAGTTCCTGCATTAACACTAAATAGTTTAGAGTCAGTTTTTTAAGAACCGGAGATACATATTGTATTTTTTACAGGGATTTTGCGTCGTATAAACTGCAGCAATGCTGGATCCTGTTATGGAAGAACTTGAACAGCAACTAGCTGAATTACAGAAATGTTTTTTTACACAGCTAAGAAAAATTGCTGAACAGCAGCTGAGAGTTCAACGAAGTCTTTTGTCGGATCCTCAGTCAGTAAAAGGTAAGATATCGAGCAGACCACCTAATCTTACTGAGATACTTGAAGTAAATATTATTTCTACTTTCTACAGAGTTATAACCCATAAAGTTGATTCTGGAAAGCATTTTGTTGACAACAATTATGCATTGAGTAATAAAAGGTAATAATACCACGTAAATGTGTAGCATTTGTAGAAAAAAAAAATTCTGAAACGTGTTTCGGGGGTTATAATTTCAGGCGGGGGGGGGATTATATCTGTTGAATGTACACCAAAGCGCTTACAACATTCTTATGGTAGTTGGGGAATGTGGGGCGAAGTGAAATGGTGAAATATTTGCTCTGCTTTTAGCGCCACCTATTTAGTAATATTTTAATATTTTAACTATGTAGTAACACATGTAGTCTCTTTCAGTCAAGAAAAAATTACCTCTGACAATCAAAGAATATGATAATACAAGCAATTATCAGAAATTGATGCTCATATTGTAATATTTTGTTGTAAATCAAAAATTATTTTGGATATTATAAATGATAAAGTTCTTGTTATTAACATTTTAAGTATTAACTGAGACCAACTAATAATAATCAGTGCAGTATTTATCGCTTTAATATTAAGCTTATTTGTATTTTAAATGCTTTGTACAGTTGGTCAAGTGCTTGCGGGACGAAGTGTAATAGCTCATTTCAATTACTTATTCAATTTTTGTCAAATCACTTACTTGTTCATTTAGTAATTAATTAATTTACATTCCTTCGTTTTACAATTCCCTTTTTTATTCATTTATTCATTTATTTCTTATTCATTCACTTATTTCTTATTCATTCACTATTTTAATGACAGATATATTTTTTTCTCATTTATCAACGTATTTATTTATTGAATTATTATTTTATTGTTTATATTTCTTTTCATTAATTCATTCATATTTTTATTTGCTCATTTATTTGATCAATAATCAAACTCGATCATATCTTAAATAATCGAATAGAAAATATTTCCTAAGAAAATTACTTTATTTTTCACTTAGCCCCATGAAAAAAAGAATGTTCCATGAATATTCCAACATTTTTTTGGAGGTAAAAATTTATTGCCAAAAACAAAGAATAATATTTCAGTGCAAGTTTTATTATAAAATATATTGTTCGTTCTTTATGCACCGAAAGTTTCAGAACAAATGTCCCACCTGTTCGTTTTGAAAAAAGTAACTATTTCACTTTGCCTCATATTCCCCTCTTATTTCCACTTGTCTTACCAGTATTATCATGTCGTCGATTTTGCAACTTCCCTGTCTTTTCTATCATTATTGGATTTTAAGGTCG
Organism: Uloborus diversus; assembly: GCF_026930045.1. Lineage (NCBI taxonomy): Eukaryota > Metazoa > Arthropoda > Arachnida > Araneae > Uloboridae > Uloborus > Uloborus diversus. The sequence continues at coordinate 127,964,218 of NC_072734.1, read as the reverse complement.
GAACTAAAGTCAACAATATTTGTAACGTATTATGTTCACGATTTGTTTTTGTAAAGCAATTGTAAATCTCATACAATATACCAACAACCGTGTTTATCACATTAATCAGACTTCGTTGTCTTTTTATACAGTTACGTTACTTTGTTGATTAGTGATCAGTTAGTCTGTGATAGCTGTAAGACTACAGTATTTTTCTTTTATGATAAATTTCATCTTAAATGAGATTACTGCACAATGGTATGTGCATACCTAATTTGGCAACCTCGTAATGTTGTAATTATGATTTGCGTAGCTTTCGCAATGCTACTAGGTTAGATTTCTAGTACATGTATAGACTGCAGATACACGAATAGACTGCAGAAATATTTTCCCATTGAGATTAAGAAAATTTATAGTTGTTAAGATTTTAAATAAATTAACTTTCAGTTCTGATGAAATAAAAGTCTAACATATTATGTGTATATGTAATTGTAAAAGACTAAAACCGAATAAATATCGACATCCACCAGTGAATGTTAACGTTCCCATATTAAAGATCTTGGTGGAAAACCACCGGTAAATGTTGACATTTTCTAATTTTAGTCTTTCACCGGTGAATGTCAATATTCACACATCAATGATATTGGAGGAAGCCCGAATATTTTCAGCGAATCACCGGTAAATGTTAAAAATTTCTAATTCCAGTATTTCACAGTATCAGATACATTAAACTCTATTCTAGTTTTAGATGAAAGGACGCCATTTGGCAATACGCAAACTTTTCAAGCCATCTCCAAGAGTTTTCCTGTGCGTTTAGAGCCCTCTCTTTTGCAAAATCTGGCCACGGCTCGAGCCAAAGCAGACGAGCTGGAGGACCAGCAGCAGGTGCTCAGGAGCAGTTTTGAAGACAAAATGAAGACGGTTTCTCGCAAAAAGAACGAGTTGAACAGAAGAGAAAAACTCCTTCTCAATTCAGTTCAACAGATCGAGCTGTATTTGAGAGCAGTGTTCTATCTGAAGAAAGATGCTGACGTGATGCAAGGAGAACTGCGGGAAAATGTTCGGACCTTAGGAAGCGAACTGTCGGAAATTCGTGAGAAAATGTTCCAATTGAAGGAAAGAAAAGAACCACTGCAGAAACTGGTAAATGTTTGCCAACCTGTGAAAGATAAACTAGAAACTTTTGCCTCCCGTAAGTTGAAGTTTTTGAAATTTTAAACACCCAAAATTAATGATACAGCTTCTTACGAAATAATAAATAAGAATCTGAAAAAAAAAAAAAACTTTTAGGACAAAAATCTTTATACAATGGAACTCGCTTATAAAGAGCGCAAGGGAAACGCGATATTTGTTCGGTGTAACCAAGTGCTCGTTAAAAAAACGGGTTCGTGAAAAAATCATAAAATTTTATACATGCTTGCTTTTTGTTATTTTAAATTTTCTGTACAGTACCTAAGAAGTTGGTTATTTGATTTGAAACGCCTTACTGCTTCTTTCTTGTTTTTGTTTTTGAGGAGAGTGAGATCCGAAAAACATCGTCATTTGTATTCGTGGTTTCAAAATACTTTGAAGTTTTTCTGCACTTTAGAATCCAAGTATGTCGAGGGCTATTCAACTTCAAATTCTTCACATTTGTTGTTATGGTGATGGCTTTCTCCCTCTATCTCTCTTTCTTCCTCTTCTTGACTTTCAGCTACAATAACCTCGGAAGTATGTCTCGGAAATCATAACATTTTCTTCAACAAATATATAATTTTTAAATTCTCCTCTACTCCACAAAGTTCAAAAAAAAAAAAAAAAAAAAAAGAAAGAAAAAAAAGCAGTGTCATCATTCGTTCTCATGATTTATGTCCTATCTCTAACTTTCGCTTGAATTCAAAATGTTAATGGAATTTTTCCAAAAATCGAATAATCTTTTTTGAGGAGGAGGAAATCAGCACATTTAATCAATTACAAAAATATTTCTCATTCTAAGAGGTATTTTGTCGTTAAAAGCGAGTTTTGTTCCCATTGACTTGGCATTGTACCAACCAAATATTTTTGATTTCCTCGCTAAATCCGAGTTTTTGTTAAAACAGGGCTCGCCATAAGCGAGTTCGAGTGTACTAAAAGGTGGAAAGCAACACCACACTACGTAATTAAAAAAATAGATGAAAATGACAAAAAGGGATGTTATTCGAAAGGAACTGTTAGTAGATTTTCATTACCCTTTTTATCATTTTCATTTTAACTTTCAATTACGTTGTTGCATTTTGCTTCGAAAATTGAGAATAGTATACTAAAAATAAGCGAAAAATACCTCAAGATAGTTTTTTTCTTCGCTATGACTCTTTTCTGAACTTTTCTACCAAATCTTAGCAAACGTAATCCCATTTTCAAGATAAGAAACTATCTCAAAAAGTCATTTTTCAAAAAACGAAAAGAAAACTTATACATTTCCCTTGTTGCACAATCGGTTGGAAGATGGTTGGTCAACGGTGGAGCTTATGGGTGGCCAACGGTTGGCAACCGTTCCCCAACCAACCATTTGCCAACGAAAGGCCAACGACCTGCGAGTGCCCAATAATTTCCCAACGATTTCCCATCGAAAATATTTACGGTTGGCCCAACGATGTCAAGAAACTGTAGGGCCATTCGTTGGCTCATCGTTCGTTGCCAACTCACCATTCCCCACCGGTTTCTACCGTTAGCCACCGTTGGCCACCCATCTCCCCATCGTGCGTGCTACTTGGGTCGGGTGTTTTCAGCGAAATGAGTGTCGTATTAGTTGATGACTTTGAAACAAACAAGAAAAGAAAAGCTTCACAGAAAGAAACTAATGTTCTAACATAACATGTAATTTTGATGGTTTAAATATTTAATCTTAAAGTTATTTTAACACAGTCAAACTTAAATAACTCGATTTAAAAGGGTTTTATCACTGATTGCGTAGTTGCTTTAGGATAATCGTTCGTGCTGAGAAAATAAAAGTACTAAGTGCTGAAATTTTTAATTGTTGTAGGAATTTATTTTTTAAACGTCTACTGAATTATTATCGTTGACTTCACTATTATCAATGAGTGGTTTAAGACACCTGAAAAGATAAACACAATTAATAAGGCCACATTGAGCATAAAAGAATGTGTTTACCAATCAACACATTTTTGTGCGATGTTATTTTAGCAAGCATAGCACAGAGCAAGTTTTGCAAGTATAGTTGCACGAACGGGGAAGTAGACTTAATTAAATATCTTATTTGTTTGCACCAGAAACCGCCACTGAAATATTTTGTTAAGATAAGAAGGGTAAAAATGCAGGAAATGACTCTTGGGGGGAAAGGGATGGTTAATGGAATAGTGTTTGATTCTGATAAGAATTCCCACTTCAAGGTTATGAACGATTCCATTTGCAAAACAGGGGTAAGACGAATCAGTTTGAGAAAGAATATGCAGGTTTTTATAGTTGACGCGTCATTGCTCTTTGGGGGATCGATATAATTCCGAACCTGGATCGATTGAAATACACTTCTTAGAAATCACTTTCTTTTTAAATACACTTAGAAAGCTCTAAATTGCTGTATACGCTCTCTATAATAGAATGAATCACATTTCCGTTTGTGTGCATAGTGAACACAGCTGCACCATGATGGCAGGGGTGCCCAACCCCCTAAGAGCAAGGGCGCGGTGACGTCGTGCGGTTACTTCCATTTCTAGCAAAGTCTTTGAATTTATCGACTTTTCTTAGTCGATAAATTCAAAAACTAAGCTTGTGCCGAAGTCTTAAAACTTCGGCAGATTTTAAGACCTATACATCGAAAACGGGTAGGCGAGGACAAATAATCTATACGCAATAAGTTTCACCAATGTTCATTCGATTGCTACCTTTTTTTTTTCATCATGACACAATGCTTCCCTAGTAAGAAAATTTGGAACTCTTTAAGGTCACCCACCCTCTATTAGGCCCTAATATAGGACTGAAGTTGTGCCCCATTTCATTAGAACCTCCTATACTTACCTGTTCTGTATTTGAACATAATGCAGTCTCTTTATATAATACTAGCTACATTGCCCGTTCTACCTTGAAAATAAAATTGTGTCAAGTGACATATTTTAACTATCAGGCTTAAATAAAATGAAAAAAAAAAAAATAATTTTAATTTTGTCATCTTGAATTCAAATTATGTTTTTCGCAATCACGAGTGTGTGTGTGTGTGTATGCAGGCGTGTGTGTTTGTGTGTGGGGGGTATGTGTGTTTGTGTGTAGGGGGTATGTGTATGTGTGTGTAGTCATGTGTGTTTGTGTCTGTGTGCAGGCATGAGTGTGTGGGTAGTTGTGTGTATGAGTGTTTGTGTGCGTAGGGGCGGGGTATGTGTATGTAGGCATATGTGTTTGTGTCTGTGTGCAGGCATGAATGTGTGGGTAGTTGTGTGTATGTGTATGTGTTTGTGTACGTGTAGGTGTCTGTATGCATGCGTGTGTCTATGTGTTTGTGTATGTGTGTGCGCGCGCGCGTGTGTGTAGGACATGGATGCAGCCTGGAGACGGCTTTCGCTATAGGAGCAGCATCGTGAGGAGCCGGTCGACGGTGATGGTGCGGAGGGTGGCGGTGGGAAAATAAAATGATAGCACGCCAAAACAGTCAAATAAAAGCAATAAGCAATCGTGATTGCTCAAAAAAAAAAAAAAAAAAAACATGCTAAATTTCCCTTCCAAACAATGACGACAGATATTAAAATATTTTTAAGAAATTAAAGTGAAAAAGATGGATTTAAAAAGGGTAACCATAGAAACACAAAATAAAATAAGTTTAAGAAATTTAAAGGAGAAGGATAGAAATAATTAATGGATTCAAAAAGCGTAATCTTAGAAACACGAAAATAAAATGTTTAACAACTTGAATGAAAATGGCATTTTTCGAACTTGATTTTAAAACGCTTGTAACTTTTTTTCTAATTGAGATAGAGCGTTAAACTTTCGATCACAGGTCGAGTTAGATCTGGAGTAAAAAAAGCAGCTCTTTCTAATGGTGTCAAAAAGAAAACTGTGGGACAATTCCTTCACTTTTTATTAAAAGATTTAATGAAGAAAGTAGTGCGTAAATTTCAGTTAACCCTAAACAAATTCCAGCTAAAAACACGAATAACTCCCGCCGTAATTGAATTAGATCATTGAAACAATTTGCGTTGAACGTGGAAAATTTTACCCTTTCCAACGATATATAATATTAATATATGTGCAAGTAATTTTAGCCCCCATATTCAGGAATTTATGTGAAAATTGGGTCTAAATTGGAATAAGAAGAGAACTATTCATCGAATTTTTTTCGAACTGGTTTGCAAAACTTTTCAGGACTTAAAGGAACAAACTGTGAAAATTTCAGCGAAATCGGCCGGGAAGTTCTCGAGTTTTGCGAGTTCAAACACACAGACGCTTTTTGGAGACTTCATTTTATACTATGTAGAGATAGTATCTTTATTTTCTCAGAGACACCGAGGTTCTCCAACGCTGACGAGCTGGTTAAATACTACTTGGCCTTGGAGATGCTTCAGATGGACTTGACGAGGGAAGCCGATTTCTGCTTGGAAGCCGAAGATCGTCTGAGGACACAGAGGAAGGATTTGACCCTGCGCAAAAGATGGTTCCCGATCGATTGCGCCGAGAAGAGGCGAAAGGTCATTGCATTGCGCGAAGAAGCTGAAAGGACCCGTGAGGACATTGCCAAATTCCAGGACAATGTGAGTCAGCATGTATCGATGCTCAGCATTAACTGCGATTTAGGACGAATTCACCAGTCGATTCAAACCTCATGCAGGCAGCATATAAACAACTTTTACTCTGTTATAGACCATGTAAAAATTTAGAGATTTCTGATTGACTAACACGTAAAAACGTCATCCATTTCCTTAAAAGCTTGTCTTGCATGCTCCGATTAATGTTTCATTTCAAAACAAGATCTAGATTCATTTAAGGGGGGGGGGGGGAGTTATAACATTCAACGTGAATTTTGAACTTCTGAAGAACAAAATGTATCACATGCGTTGAATGGGAAAAGCAGCCAATTAGGGGTGGGAAAACTATTACAAAGTCTCTAGCTGAGTAGTAAAGGTCGTTTATAGGCAGGAAGGCTCCCAAACCGCTGATAGAAGCCCTCTTACACCAATAACTTTTTTTTTCACCAGCCGATTCTATCAGACACCCAAACCGCCGAATCTAGTCTTATTATTGGTTGAAAAGAACTGAGACCGTTGGTTCAGGTGTCTGACCGAAGTTCGAGTCGGCTGGTGAATACGACCAGCAATGCCAAAATAAATAGACTAGAATAAACGTATTTGAAATGTAATAGAAAGAAATTGTATCCATAGCACTCATCAGCACGCTCGCTCTTAAAAAATGAATATCTTTACTAATAATAAAGCTGAAAGTCTCTCTGTCCGGAGGATGTCTGTTAGGATATCTGGATGTCTGGATCTCTGTGACGCGCATAGCGCCTATACCGTTCGGCCGATTTTCATGAAATTTGGCACAAAGTTAGTTTGTAGCATGGGGGTGTGCACCTCGAAGCGATTTTTCGAAAATTCGATGTGGTTCTTTTTCTATTACAATTTTAAGAACAAAAATATTATAATGAGGACGAATAAATTGCGAAATTATCATAACGTGAATCCGTAACATGGGCGCAAGCCAATTGGCGAGATACGAAATTATCATAACGTGGATCTATAACATGGGTACAAGCCAATTGGCGAGAAAATTCACCATACATTATTTGTAAATATACAGGCGAACCAAAAGACCTTAGAATTTTTCTATTACGGGCAAAGCCGCGTGCGGGTACCACAGTAGATAAATATAATCAAAAGGACAAAAGAAAAAAAAAGGATCAATGCAATGAACGCTAAAAAGGGAAGAAAAGTGACAAAATATGAGAAAAAAAGATTTTGAGTAAAACTTCTGCAAAGTTCGAAATCCAAGTTTGAAAACGCCAGGCAGATTGTCCAATAATTGCAAATTATTAGATTAATGCAATGATGCCAAAAAGCACATTAACTTTTATGCACTGTAATTATGGAGCAGCATTTTTTTTCGAGTGATTTTGTGAAATTGAAATTTCTGAAGGTGAAAATCTTAACATTACACTCTTACATTTTAAAGAAATGAAAACAATCCACATTCTTATTTCTTCTACTAGATTACCTCTTTTGAATGTTACTAACCCCGAAGTTCTGAAAAAAAATGTACATAATAACTTAATAAACATTATATTTTCTCAATTTTTCTCATTATTTCTATAAAAAAATTTTTTGTACAGGTTTACAATGAGAATATGGATAAAGTGAAGGAAGACATGCAACATTTCAAAATTCGGCAATGGATCAAGTACCTTTATCAGAAAACTTGCCTCTTGAGACCACCGAGAATGGAAAATCAAACACTCGATACACTGGAGCAGTTGGAAGCAATCCAGTATTTTTTCATGCATGGCCATAAAGTACTTAAAAAGCTTGGGGGATGAAGAAAAATTTCGTCGTTATGTTTTGTGTTGTGACATTTTGTTTTTTTAACGTTAGCTTTGTGTTATTGAATCTAACTACTTTTCCTGTCGTAGTCCATAGAAAAAATAATAATAATAATAATAATACTCCCTGCGACTCAAATTAGTTGCTAAATTTGAATACATTTATGCTGTTTATTGACACTGATAGTTTTATGATTTTGTTTGAATAGTTTTCAAAGTATTTAGAGTATTATTTCATCAATTAGAAAATTGCTTCTATATTTTTTAACGGAGCAATTGCCTGTTTACTGATATTTTGATAGTTGAAATTTTAACTCTAACTGCAGTGGACTAACCCTAAACTCCAGTAGATGGCATTCGTTATTGACTACTTTTTTGTTTCTTCATTATCCTAAAACGAGTCTTACTAGTAAAACAGTTAAGTGACCGGATCCAGTTCAGCTTCGTCAAAATGAAGCATTTCGATGCATGTCAAACATTACCAAAAATATTATCAAATTATCATGCCGTGGCTCGAGTTTCATTGTTGTTGACGTCAGCGTTACTCTATCAGTGAATTCGATATCTTAATATATAAAAATCAATGTCCTGAGATAATATATATACATATATATATATATATATATATATATATATATATATATATATATATATATATATATATATCAACGCACAGCCGAAACCGCTGAAGCTTCAGACTTGAAATTTGGCAGGCATGTCCGCATGATTACGAAAGTAACCACTAAGAAAGGATTTTTCGAAATCTCAATTAGTTCGGGAGAAATTAATTAAAACCTCTTAATTTCTGAGAAATTAAAACCTGTCATTGAATTTCAAATCCCTTATTTTCGAAGGCTTTCCTCCATTCAAATCATTATTCAGTACTTCATCTCAACTTTTGGTCGATAGCGAACTATAAATTTGATATTGTTTTTGTTTCTCACGTGGTTCTTCGAGGCTTTTCTCAAGTCAAATCATAATGTTTCTGTCTATTGCTTTCATTTCTTCAAAACTAGAAACGAAGTTTTTAAGAACATCATCACAGGCGAACTATCCTTTTGAATTTAGAAGAGTACAGTTTCCTGTTAAAGTTTGCTTTGCAATAACCATTAATAAATCACAAGGACAGACATTAAAAGTAGCAGGGACCAATTTAAGAGAACACTTTTTTTCACATGGCCAATGTTATGTAGCTTTCTCCAAAGTCAGTTCATCAAGCAGCTTAATAATTTTAGCACCAGAAAAAAAAAAAAACTAAAAATGTTGTATACAAAGAAGTTCTTGCTTAAACATAGGTATATCAATAAAATGTGGATGGCCTGTGTTTGCAAATATAATCAATACTTTAAAAGGATCGTTAATAACAGTTAAAGATCGGTTAAGGACAAAGGCATATATGTAAGGAGTTCAGGGGCCACGGGATCCTCCCCAAATTAGAAAAAGTTATAGGTAATAAGTAATTATTATAGGGGATTTTCGAAACTAGGTGCACCAAGCACTGTTAACCCCTGCTAATTCCATTACCCGAGCAATGCCGGGTACGGGAATGCTAGTTATATATATAAAGATTAACAACGTTTAGACTCCCTTCACACGAGGAAACGCAGTTGAGTCAACTTTCGAACGGACAGTTATTAGGAAGTGTAACTAGCATAGACATGGGAACCGGTTCCCATGTCTATGGTAACTAGATATTAAAATGAAGGAATCGCCTGTCATCCTTCCCACGACAGTCAACTGTGCCATCCATGAGCGTATCCAGAAGGGGGAAAGGGAGGGAAGATGCCCCCCCTCCGTTCCAAAAAAAATATTTCAGTGAAAACCAGAAAGAAAACAAAAATTGACGGTTGCTTCAAATTTTAAATTTATCAATGAGCTCGGTTGTAGTAACTTTGTCACTGAGTTTGAAAGTGTATACATCTTCTTTGGGAGTCCATTGAAAAAGGAGGGTTATTGGTGTTTAGTTGAGTTAATACCGCTGTCATTTTAGAATTACATCCCGAATAGCACGCACGGTAGGAGATGGTTGACGAACGGTAGGTAACGAAAGAAACTATAGCGGGAATGGTGAGTTGGCAACGAACGATGAATCAACGATGGCCCGTGAATATTTTCTATGGACCATCGTGGGGAAATTGTTAGGCACTGTAGCAGATCGTTGGCCATACGTTGGCAAATGGTTGGTTGGGTAACGGTTGCCAAAGCGAACAGACATTGCCTACAGTTGGCCAACCATAAGTTCCACTATTGACCAACTATCTCCCAACTGACTGTGCAACTAGGGATTGCTTCCAAAATCTTGGAGGGAGGGGAAATTTTTGGGAGAGCGGAAACTCTCAATTTTCCGAATGTAACTCCAAATTTTGCCGAATGATGATAGTTTTGCCGAATGGAACTATAATTTTGCAGAATCAAATCAAATTTTCGCCAAATGATGATAATCTTGCCGATTAGAACTCCAACTTTTCCAGAAAGATGATATTTTTACCGAATCGTCAGACAAAATTTGCCGAATAAGGAAAATTTTGGGAGGTAACGGTGACCTCCCGTAACTTCCCATCTGGGGCTTCCATGGGTTAGCCGCTCCCTCCCCCCATGCTGAGCTGGATATCCCCTTGTTGCCAACTTTGATCACACTCATCCGCACACTGCCAAGCGTTCGCTCTACACACGAGTAAACCAATTACTAGAGTTGTGGAGCTCGAATCAATTCGGCTTATTCGATGAAAAGTTGATTCAACTATCCGTTACTTCTAGATGAATAACTGATGAATGTCGGTGTATCGGGTGTGCATGAAAAGGAAATTTAATGTTCTTCGTCCTCGAAATTTGTCAATTTTTAAGCACCAATTTAACTTAAATTTTAGCTGTATATTTTTTTTCCTTCATCTACACCGATTGGATAAATTCAAAAGAATCAAACAGATGGCAGCACCATTCTTTTTCGAATAAAGCAATAATATTCGTATTTTCTCTTTAACACTTTTTAAAAATTATAGTGAAGGCTTTATTTATGTGTTATTAAAATCAATAAAGCAATTTATCAAAAATGCCTCTATAGTTTTTGATAAAAAGAATGATAATAACAATATCATCACCAAAAGAAAATTAAAAATTTTGTTCTCTGCTTTCATATGCACAAGTATATATATGAAAGCAGAGAACAAAATTTACAAGTACAAATTTACAAGTACTAGTACATCGTATCCAGTATTTGATTTTGAATAGTTCAGACAAAATATTTAAGTGCAATGGTAAACGGTAGGTAACTTTTTCTTACTTTTGCTGCTATATCAGGGCTTAACTTGCATAGGATCTCACAGGAGGTGCATAAAATTGTACCATTAGTTGAGTGCACTGTTCAACATTGTACATATCGGTACATGGTATGTTGACAAACTACATAAAGCTCTAGTGCAGCGTTTCTTAATTTCTTTGAAAAGTGGAGTCTTTTTATAATGTCTATTTTTTTTTAGTGAAACCCCTGGATTTTCTTCAACCGTCTATAGTTTGAATGCATGGAATGCGCAACGCATGGCAGTTAAATTTTTGCGTCAGGTTTAACATTGAGTGTGTTGCGGTGTTTTAGCTGATATTTAAGACCACCTTTCGTGACGATTGAAAATATTCCTCTTTTAAACTGCGCCATTTTAACATTCAGTTGCAAGAAAAAATCGGAAGTTGTTTGAATGAAAACTTCGTATTCTTTTACTGACACAATCGAAGGTCGTACAAAAACAATAAATATATTTTTAGCCCACAATTTGATATTTTTTCTGCTGTTCATTTGCCCTTTTTGTAGAAATTTTGCTCACGACTGTTAAACACGTGGAAATGTATATCCCTACTGTCGTCAACTTTTGTGATGAAATTGGCAAGTAATTAGACGATCCTATCTGAATAAAGAGGGGGTATGGATTTGGTGTGCGTGTTTTGTTCATTTTAATTTGACTCTGCTTAACTTGAAGCTCACACTCTTATGCAAAAACTAGCATCCCTGCAAACTAATAGATGCGCCCATTTCCGCATGCAAACCGAATGTTCGTCATTCCATCACATCGGTGGTCAGACAGTCCAATCCTTTTCTATAGAGGTATGGGTTTTAAACAAAAGTAACAAACTTTGCGAAACGGGATGATAAATCGGTTTGTGAATAACAAGACCAAACAGTGCTAACAGCTAGAGTGCAACTTAGGCCGTGATCTGAGTTACAAAGAGGTCAATGTTAAAAACTGGCTGATCAAACCGCATCACCCTTTTCTGTTTTATGGGAAAAAACAGTGGATTTCAATCTCATGTAACGGTAAAAACATTAACTAAAATAACTGTAGATCTCTTACTTTTTGTTACCCCGAAATATGATGACTTTTTCTACAACTCAAAAGATGCGTCTTGACAGTCTTGGCAGTACTGTCAGAAATGATTTGCTTTGATAGCAATTCATTGATAAGCATCAGCTTACGAGGCTGAAAATTTTGAAAAAGGAATTTGTGAAATTTTTGCAAATTCTTGACCTCGCTTCCAGTCATAGAGTAAAGAAATTTACATAGAGAGGCCCCGTGTATGGTAAAAAGGAAATGATATTGAAGCCGGAATGGGGTTGTTTCCTTCGGTCACAAGTACTACTTTTAGTCACTGAAATTGATAGAATAAGCAATAATAAAAAAAAAAACATGGACTTAGAAAATGATTTCATTTTCCCAACAGTTATTTTTTAATTAATTTTTTAAAATACCTAATTTTTCAAACAAGGCGTGGTCTTCATGACGTCACAAATGATGCACTTCAGCGCATCATTCTGCCACGTTTCCACGTTATGATAATCAAGAAGCGAAGTAAATATTGCGTTCTACGCTTGCTATCAACACTATTGTTGCCAATACACGAGAGTAAAGATGCGAATTAAATATTTTGCTCTGTGAATGGCAACAATTAATGCCATTCAGTGTTGCCAATCATTCTTCATCATTTGTGATGTCATCGGCAGATGCGTAAACAATGAAAGCACACCGATTACTTTAGAAAATTTTGGAAACGACCCCATTATGGGATACAGCGGTGCAATTTTGGGCTGGGTTATGACAACAACCGAATGAAGTAGCTGGCGGATTGGTTTGCAATTTAATTCATGTTTTAATGCAATTTCAAAAATGTGCTTCATAAACTTGCAACTATATCAAGTTAAAATTAACAACCAATTGAGATTCAGTAATGCAATGTTTTGAATCAAGATGTATCTCAAGATATTTAGCAAGAAGATAAGGATCTTGGGATACAACGGTACAGCTTCCGGCTTCAAATTCTTAGTATAGCGGGCCTCTATATGTAATTTCTTTACTCTATGCTTGATGCTTCCGGTTTCCTTGCAGTTCAATGGCCATGATGCCTAAAATTACTGTCATCCAACATCCGCCTCGTCTGTGCAAAAATTAAATGTTTTACCTGTTTGGCTAATTTCTTAAATCACCGCAATGTGGCATATGCAAGCTCTAGAATTGGGAATAGCCCGTTTTCAAGATTTCGTCGATTGTAACAACCGGCATTAACTATTGCCCCTATACATAAAAGTCGGCGCATCAGCCATTTTTTATCGTAGCGCGTGTTTGTGTGGTTGGTCTTTTCTTGCGAGTTATCGCGTTTGGTGATTTTTTCAGTGCGAGCAATTATCAGCGGCACGTGAATTGTTTATTAAATAGAATATCATTTTTGGTCAATTTGGAAAAAACCCGAAACTTTGCTCTGATAGCCGCAGTTTTGCAACAATGAAAAATCCGATCCAAAATGGCTAAACTCAAGCTGATGCGTCGACCTTATATATAGCTGCTGTCTAGTACAAACTAGTTGGATCGAGTGATGCCATTTACTTCATGAGCAACTCTTTAGTATAATTTCATAGGCTTTTGCGGCAACTCTTTTTTTTTTTTTTTGTCGTAAACAAATTGGTTTTCGACAAAACAAATTGGCTCAGTGCAAGAAAGGCTCATCAGTAATTGTATTCAACGCTTTATTCTTTGAAAACAATGGTTCTTGTAAGATACTGTTGCTTCGTCATCCCCTTGAAGGAAGCGACGGCATTCATTGGTTTGTTAGCTGTGGTAATTATTGTATTACAGAAATTACACATTTTGTTCTTGGAAAAATGCTGGTAACGTGGCTGTAGCGAAGGAAAAATTTCCATAACGTAGAACATGTCATATTATCAAAAAAAAAGTTTTCATTGCTGGGAACTACTTTGATATACCCCCCCCCCCAAATCGGAAATTTGGCGACTTTTTTTTGTTGTTGCCACAAAACTTTTTAAAAAAACTCAAAAAATTCTACAAAATACGAGAAAATACTAAATTTGGCAGCAGCAAAAAACCTAAAAGCTGAAAAAACCTAAATTGGCGGCACCAAAACAAGAAACAGCAACCCTAAAAAGTCCGTAGGGAGTGCCAGACATGGCGCGTAATTTTTTTTTTTTGGGGGGGGGGGGGTATATCAAAGTTATACCCATTGCTGAAATAGCTGTAACTATTTTTGCTCCTCATAATTATTTTATTTAACATTTCAATGGAACTTTTGTTTGTTAATGACTTGGTTTTGCTTATTTGTTGGTTTATTTCATATTTTAATGGCATAATTTAATTATTTGGCGGAATGTTTTTCATTGTCTTCTAATTTTACTCATATTTAATGACCTATTTATTTAAAAAATAAAACATTAAATTTTAAATTTCAGCTATGTCGATTTCGGTAAGCAGATGAAAGCTTTGTTTAGGTCAATTTGGCGAATAATTTTGAAAAACGCCAAGTGTTCCACGTTATTATAATTCCTCTGTGAAGAATTTAAACCGATTCTCTGCAATTTTCCCAGCTGTAATCCAGATTTTTGACGGCAAAAACTAACGTTACCTTTTTTCTTTCTTCTTCTTCTTCTTCTTCTTTTTTTTTTTTTTTGACATATGAGGAAGCGAGAGGCAAAGGGATGTATGTGGACTTTTTAAAGTTTCGTGTTAAACGCGTTTAAAGTTCAAATCCTAGGTCGGGTTTCATTGAAATTTTTTTCTAAAACATGTGCTGTGTAGCAGCACCCATCAGAGCTACTAGTAACATATTTCGCCCCAAAACAGAGGAGAAGTTTTCCTGCCATTTGTACTGTTTTGTACTTCTAATTTTCAATTTTGGCACTGACATCCTTTTGCTTTTTAGCCTACTTTCCCAGTAAAAGTCAGAAAAAAGAGAAAAAAGCATGAAAGAAGGCTTAATGCATCTTAAAAATGTCGCGAAAAAAAAAAGAAAAAAAAATCAAAAATAAATAAAATAATTAAATAAATATCGAAAAATTAAAGATTGGAAAGTAGGGTATTGAGATGGGGAAAAATGTCTGTCGGTCTGTCTGTCTGTCCCCCCCCCCCCCCCAATAACTTTTGAATGAATAGTCCGATTCGAACAAACTTTTTTTTTGTTCGAAAGATTTCGGCGAGAACACCTCATTCCCATATTTCACTTTTTGATTTGAACTATTTTTTGCTCAATTTTGAACAGTTCAAAAAAACTTAACATTAGCGCCTACGGGGAAATTGAAGGCGATTCCGAACTGTGAGGCGAATTTGCTTCAAACAAACTTTGTAGGAAAAAGCTTTTGATAAAAAACTTGTATATAAAATATCTTTTTGATTTGAACAATTTTCCGTTTAATTTTGAAGAGTTCAAATCCCTTAACATTAGCGCCTACGGGGATACTGAAAATCAATGTAGATTCCGTACTTGAAGGCGGATTTACTACAAACAAATTTTATTGGAAATAGCTCTTGACGCCAAACTCCAGACTCCAACTCTGAGAATTTAGGGGCACCTGACTCCGACTCCTGTGCCCGACAATTAATCGGACTCCGACTCCCCGACTTCGACTCTGACTTCGTAGCTTTGGCAAAAATTTATACACGGAGGACAAATGACTGAGTCTGATTCTCGGATATTCGACTCCGACTCCTTTATCTCAAAATGAGATTGACTTCGACTCCAACTCCGCAGCTATGGTTTTAACTGCGAAATAATTATTGTTGGTATGACTTTTTTTTATTTTCATGCTAAAGTTTTAATTTAGGTATTTAGTTTTCGGGGAATAAACTCGAAGTCATTTATGTTTCTACATAAAGATATGCGCAGACGATTATTATTATTATTATTATTATTATTATTATTATTTTTTTTTTTTTGACAATGAAAAGTATTTCTTTAAGTTGACATTTTATTGTTTTTATTTATTTTGGTAAGTGCATTAATTCATTTAAAAAATTATTTTTGGCAACAGGGGAAAAAGAAACGATTTTTTTTTTGATATGATGTATTTATTTTAATGAGCTTATTAATTTTAATTATTATTTTTTCGTTTTAAAAGCTGTTAAAGATTTTTTTTAAATGGAAAAAAGTGTATTAGCTGCTTTGTTTAAAAGGTGCTGCTATTTTATTTGTTCGTATTTTTTTTTTTATTTTATTTGTTTTTTTTTTTTTTTTTACACATCTAATTTTTTTAGATGAGTGAGGAATATTTCATTCCTAGAAATTAGCTTAAAATATTAAAAAAATATGTTTGAAACAATTTGTGATTTTAGCTATTTTTGAGAATATTGATCAGGTACTAAAAAGTAGTATGGGTATACGGGAAAGTAGGCTCGTATAGTTCTAGACAGAACTTCTTGTTACTGCTCATATAGATACACTACTTGTGAAATCAAAACTTCCATTTGTATACCTTTATTAGCAAAAGAAAAGTATCATCTCTTTCCAGGCTGTAGCTTCTATCGGTTTGCTGATATCTACTTTCTTTACTTTGGGATATTTGAAGATGCCTGTAGACCCTCTGTTAATCTGGCTCCTTAACGGTAAAGCATTTTTTAATTGTTTCCTAATTCATTTCCGGCAGACCCTGGGGATCCGCGGAAATGAATGATTCAAATACTTGTCCTGAAAATTCAAAATGAGAATACAGTACAATCTCGTTTATCCCGACTAACGAGGACCAACGGCAATCCAGAGGATCAAAAATCCGGGAAATCGAAAATTCAAAAACTCCGGGTAGTATAAGTAAATGTCTTGAAAATTCAAAATGAGAATAAAGTACAATCTCGTTTATCCCGACTAACTGGGACCAACGGCAATCCAAATGATCGAAAAAACGGATAGTCGAAAATTCGAATAATCCGGGTTGTGTGGGTTTTAACTAAAGCAAATTCCTGAACTTACTTTTCATTAAGACAAAAAACATATTTGTCAGCAAAATGACAGAGGATTGTTTATAAGACATTTTTTAAATCAAAACTAGGGGCTCCGCCCCTAGATCGATGGCGCTCACCAACCCCCAAAGATTGCCTCACAATCTTATTTGATTTGCAAAGATTTAAATCGTTATATTGAGAAGAATCAGATTGCAAAACGTGTTACGAATAAAAATGTTCAGGAGGTGAGAAAAACGAATTAGGGTAAGAGCAAAATAGTTTTATTAATTTCTCTGGGTATAGAGTTGAGCACGAAAGCACAGCAAATCATGGCCCAGAGTAAGAAATGTTTGTGTAAAAAAAAAAAAAAAAAAAACTTGGAGATATCGCCATCTTAATTTTGGATATGTGTCCTTTTGAATGAAAACCTGAATGTTGAGAACTCTAATTTCACCAAAACCCTAATATTCACCTTATAATACTCTCTTATCGAAGTACATGAACCTAAAAGTAATGGATTAAAATTTGAGGATTTTGGACATGTGTTCCTCTGGATCTTAAAGTCTTCGCACTACAGATTCTTTTAGGATATGACCCTTTTTGTTCAAAATAAAACGTGCAGAAGACGGATTTGTTAACCTTTTGATCAAAAAGTCACACTTTACTCTTAATTAAAATAGGATTTTCCACGTTTGGACTTCTTGGGAGTAAGGGATTTGATAAAGATCATCTGAAAGATTTAGAAAATGTCATAAAATTATTTTTTCTAAGAAGTAGATACGTTCCCTTTTGATAAATTACTCCTCAAATGAAAATTCCCCTCTCCCTCCCGTAAAAAATGGAATATAAGTAAGAAGCTCTAAATTAGAGCACAATTCCGTTCTTACCCGAAGACAATAAGAACTTGATAGAATATGCATAACCGAGAATAAAAAAAGTGCTTTCAATAGTACCCCTTTCCCGGCTTCCAAACTAACTTGTACCAACTTGCACAGCTATAGGTGCTGAGGGGCTCCTGAGCATTGTAAAACGGCATTTTTGTACGTTTGAAAAATCGCTTTCAAATGCGCGGTCTCTAGTAATATATTTTGCTCTTTAGCTCCGGGCTTGAATCGAGTTGAGCCTAGAACGCTTCTCTAAAATAGAAACTCTCATATCTGTTGTTCTGATTAATTGAGGAAACTGGAACAAGATGCAGAAAAAAATATCTCTTTCGAACGACATAGTGTGTTAAGGGATGCGGAAAACCTTTCATTCCTTTAATAGACAGTTTACGTGAAATTTTAGCTTAAAAAAATTAATTTGAATTTTGACATCTTGAATTCAAATTATGTTTTTCGCAATCACGTGTATGTAGGCGTGTGTGTTTGTGTGTGGGGGGTATGTGTGTTTGTGTGTAGGGGGTATGTGTATGTGTGTGTAGGCATATGTGTTTGTGTCTGTGCAGGCATGAATGTGTGGGTAGTTGTGTGTATGCGTGTGTATGTATAGGTGTCTGTATGTATGTGTTTGTGTGTGTATGTGTTTGTGTGTGTATGTGTTTGTGTGTGTATGTGTTTGTGTGTGTGTAGTTGTGTATTTATGCGCGTGTGTGTAGGACATGGATGCAACATGGAGACGGCTTTCGCTATAGAAGCAGCATCATGAGGAGCCGGTCGACGGTAATGGTGCGGAGGGTGACGGTGGGAAAATAAAATCATAGGACGCCAAAAACAGTCAAATGAAAGCAATAAGCAATCGTGATTGCTCAAAAAAAAATAATTTGAATTCTGAAATTTTGAATCCAAATTATGTTTTTCGCAATCACGAACTGAGACAGGACCCTACTCATTGGAGTTATTGTTTCTAGAAACGACTCCTGTCCCCCCCCCCCAAGCCTGCCTCTCCTCCTGGGCAGTTACGTGTGCATAGTTATGTGTGTGCGTAGACCTGTGTGTATGAACGTAGGCGTGTGTGAGTGTATGTGTGTGAAGTCTTGTGTGTGTGTATGTGTGTGTAGGACATGGACGCCTCCGACCAGAAGATCGGATAGCTCAAAACCGGAGCAGCCGCGCCGCGCCGCCAGCAGGTGACGGTGGGCGGTGGTGCTGCAAAGGCTTCTGGTCCAAGTTGAAAAAGACACGGACGCCAAAAACGGTCAAATGAGAACAATAAGCAATCGTGATTGCTCAAAAAAAAAAAAAAAAAACCTAATTCGAAATTAAAAAAAAAAGATGCAAAGCTCCACGGCTCGAAGTAATTTTGTACAAAATTTCAAGGGTGTAGATGCTATGGGGTCTCCTATGGATCCAGTTCCGCCGCAGACATCCTTTCACAATTTCTTTGACATTACTGTTTGTTAATGTAAGAGACAATTTATCATAGCCTCTTAACAAAGAATTGATCCTTTGTCTTTTCGTCGTTTGCAAGGTCAATCTAACACTTTATCATTATAGTTTAGCGGGGTAGGATTTATTAGATTACCGTAATTTATTGCACAATCTATGCAGGAGAAGTACATTCAGTTTCAATAAAGCTTAGCGTACTTATAGTAGTTGCGATCTTGCTATCATAATTTGAAATTATCTATGTAAACATTTTTTTAAGCTATAAATTTGAAATAGAGATCTGGATAAGCGAGGGCCGGATAAATGAGATTCTGCTCTGTAAAATTATTCAGAAGCCTTTTTTGATGTAACGGAAATACTTGCGGAAAAAAGAGAATCCTCCTGTCAACAGCAGTTATCTGATAGATCCAAAAAGCCTTCATTTTTTCAAAAAAGTGTTAACGCATGCGCTGAGATGGCGAAAATTAAAACTTCTGTTCAGCACTAATGTCCTGGGGAGAATTTTCGATCATCGCATGAATTCAGTTATGTGAAAGGTAATTTTCAAGTCTGATTATATTATGTTAATTTATCGTTATCAGATTAAAGTTGAAGCTATGTGAAACTTCTCACTTATTTTCGAAATACGAAGCGCTACTTCTTGCCGCATGCGCGGAACAAATGCAAACTAACTTTCGCGAACAAAAGTGTACGAATGGACACGATAAGAACTCGTTGAGTCGCATAACTTGTGTAGTTCAGTTTTTTTGGTTGAAATTTATCTACTAGATTGGTTATTTTTGTTGGAAAAATTTTATTTTTTCATAAGAATGACTTTTCTGGTGCTTAACACGATGAAAGACTACCAAATAATGAAAAGATAAGTCCATTCGCAACTCTATTATTTTAAAGTGTTAAAAGTTCATAAATCTATTTTCATCTGTACTATTTTTGTGTTATCAACTGTTAAGATTAAAATTTTTTTACATTATACATCATTTACATTTAAGAGCAAGTGTGTTTGATTTCATTATTTTAAGGCTGTCCCTGAGTTGAAGAAAAAAAGAAACCCAAAAAAGTGTCATTGTGTATGCTGTTTTATGTGTCAATCCATGTCTACTATTAATTATATATTAAAATATATTTAACTGAACATTTGTTCATCAAAAATTATGAACGGAATGTTTACTAGGCAAATTGACAAATTTGATAATCTACCTTAAATTTGAGTCTATTCATTCTCTTGTAAACTAAGTACTTAGGTTTAAAAAAAAGGTTTGCTAATATTGTGAAAAACTGAGAGTTAAGGTTGTTTAACCAACAATCTCATTTTGAGAACTTTTCTTAAAATTTAGGCAGATTAGAAGACCTGATATTTCGTTAATGTGGACACGAGGGCAAATAATTCAATGCGTCCAAATACATGTTTTATTATGCTCTTCCGATAGCTACTTACGGGAATGTTTTTCATTATTACAGTTTTCGTGTGGTTCCCTGGTGAGTTTAATACGTAATACCATTCTGATATTTTAGAAATGCAATTTCAGTTATTTTTAGCGAAATTCGAACAAGTGTTCAGACAGTGAAGTATTACAGTCGCAAATTTTCTAAACTTCACATTCGTCAGAAGTTGAGGAAGATCCACGTTGATGGAACTGCTTGTCAAAGTTTTGTACATGTTTATCTCTGTATAAGAGATGACGT